>NW_028157710.1:25000-234369 GCF_964263955.1 Coregonus lavaretus
GAGAACGGCTCATAATAATGGCTGGAACGGAGCAAATGGAATGGCATCAAACACATGGAAACCACGTGTTTGATGTATTTGATACCATTACACTCATTCCTCTCCAGTCAATAGAACGAGCCCGTTCTCCCCAATTAAGGTGCCACCAACCTACTGTGACACACACACGCACACGCACACACACACGAACCCACACACAGCAGCCTTACCACCCCCCACCACAACGCGTCAGCGTAGCTCCCGAACTCAGTGGCTCCATTGCTGTCCACAGCATCCTTCTCTGCCAGGTACACAAAATAGGAGGAGAAGATGAGCCCCAGGAAACCAATGTACAGCGTGGTGATGAGCTCCTGGAAACACACACACACACACACACACACACACACACACACACACACACACACACACGAGAGAGACAAGTTATTAAACATAGTTATCTAGGAGGAATAAAGTTATTAATAACAAACAAAACAATTGACGCTCAAGTGTTCAGCATTAAATTACGAGTGTGTGTGTTAGTGTTTGTCAAGTCTGTTTCTCAGTGAACAACTCATAATAATAAGAATGCATGTTATTTATACAGCGCTTTTCAGGGACCCAAACTGACCTGCCTGTGGATGAAGACCACAGAGCCCAGCAGACGCCACGTCCCTCCCTGCCGGTCCACATGGAGCATACGCAGGATCTGCAGGAAGCGAATCCCTCTGGAACAAACACACACTCTCTGTCTCATGATCGGGACTCCAGACAAACATTTTCACCTGGTGGAACTGCTGGCACCAATTTCTTTCCCACAGCATCACACAATAGAAAAAAAATGTTGTAATCATCTTATAAAGTAATTCAGTTATAGACAGACTACTGAGATGATATTCAAGAAATAAGTTGTTTCATCTAACATGTCCATGCAGGGATGCATGATTCAAGATATTTTAAAAAATAATTTAAAAAAAAAACGAATCCAGTGATGTCATGAATTTTGGGACAAATAGGGTATTGTTGTTACATTTTACTGTTGAAATACGGCTCCAAAATTTCCAGATTTTTATTTTGTTCAATAGAGATACATTTGTCCACATCTTTCTGTGCAATAATATCATAGGCTTATTTTTTGGGGGGCTATTTCACCACCTGAGTAAGTAGAAACTCAAAACACAATAGCTAGATCACTAACTAGTTGATTATGGGCTTGTAAGTCAGCATGTCACCCTAATGTCTACACCTGTTGTATTCGGCGCATGTGGCAAATGAAATGTGATTTGATTTGATTTGAACTCTAAAACATAATACCCACTGCTGGTGGCAATGTATTAATCTAACAGTCAATTCAATGTCCTAAAACAAACATTGCAGTTATAACCTACTACCCAATAAGGCTATGCACTCGCAATGGCCGAAGCGCAATTCTCAAGCTGCATATCTCAAAGCCATATCAAATATCTTGGTTGTAAAATAGTTGTGCTATAGAGCTGAATACTGAGAGCGGAGAAATAAAAACTATATCTACAGAAAGCTGAGAACCTCCTCTCTTCAACAGGGACAACAGCGACAACCGTAGTGGCTTCCAAAGCTGTGTATTACCCACAATTTGATTTTGAAATGTTACAGCCTATACAATCAGAAGAAAATAAAAAATATCCCGGAATGCGGGGAGAGAGTGAGTGAGTGGCTAACTCATTAGAGCAGCAGGCCCCAGCAGAACAGGCACAGGGGCAGAGCAGAGACCTTCATTACAGGAATCATTTGACCAAATCATGGTTTTAGCCTCCTAAAAAGGAAGTTTGGAGTGCGGTGACCATGTAGAATGTGCAGCACCAATTCGACCAATAAGAAACGGCTCTCCCAATAGCCAAGTCAAAGGGTCGCAAAATGCAACTAAATGGTTGCGGTCTGGAGCCCTGCATAATAATGTTGTAAACTTAGAAAACGTTGGACATGAGAGTCGAGGGCCAGTGTCTTACCTGACAGCAGACGTGGCAAACATCTGTCCATTGGAGCCTACTACCAGCACGATGATGGAGGCCACCACTACAATCAAATCTGCAGAGAAGCACACAGTGGAGGGGAACCATGTGACAGGATGGAACAATATTACAGGAGGGTACCGTTTTACAGGAGGGAACCATGTTACAGGATGGAACAATGTTACAGGAGGGAACCATGTTACTGGATGGAACAATATTACAGGAGGGTAGCGTTTTACAGGAGGGAACCATGTTACAGGATGGAACAATGTTACAGGAGGGAACCATGTTACTGGATGGAACAATATTACAGGAGGGTAGCGTTTTACAGGAGGGAACCATGTTAAAGGACGGAACAATGTTACAGGAGGGAACCATGTTACAGGATGGAACAATGTTACAGGAGGGAACCATGTTACAGGAGGGAACCATGTTACAGGAGGGAACCATGTTACAGGAGGGTTCCGACGGATGTTAAATTGTCACTGTTACTTAATTAGGATATCTATTTGCATACTGAATAATAACTGGCATTATTGTACATGTTTTTATCTTATTTAATCTGAAGACTGAGGAAACCAGCGTGGAGTGTGCTCCAGTCACTTGCCGATGATGGAGATAGGCTTCCTGGCAAAGCGCAGCCGGCCCCAGACGCCAACATATTTACTACGGCACCCTGCTGACCACAGCCGCACACCATACTCCACACCAAATAACACCACCAGCACTATCTCCTGTTAGAGAGAGAGAGAGAGAGAGAGAGAGAGAGAGAGAGAGAGAGAGAGAGAGAGAGAGAGAGAGTTAGAGAGAGAGAGAGAGACAGTGAGACAGAGAGAGAATGAGAGACAGAGAGAGAATGAGAGACAGAGAGAGAGAGAGAGAGAGAGAGAGAGAGAGAGAGAGAGAGAGAGAGAGAGACAGAGAGACAGAGAGAGAGAGAGAGAGAGAGAGAGAGAGAGAGAGAGAGAGAGAGAGAGAGAGAGAGAGAGAGAGAGAGAGAGAGTTAGAGAGAGAGAGAGAGACAGAGAGACAGAGAGAGAATGAGAGACAGAGACAGAGAAATCTGTGATTCTGGGCGTCGTCCTGATGAGTGGACAGCATCATTTAATCCTGTTAGACGCTGTCTGAGGTGACCTTTGAGCCTGCGTGTGCCCTTGTGGCTCCCACACTCCGGCCCCGCTCCCGTCTAACCCTAATCCCTCGTTCTCTCTCTCTTTACCCTCTTTCTTTCTTCTCTAGGACGGCTCTCAAGCGTAGTCCCCCTCTTTCCTCTCCTTTGTTTCTGTTCCTCTGACTGCAGAAGGGATCTGTCAGCCAGACTGAGCATACAAACACAAGAGCTGTTTAGCTCAGCAGCTGCTCAGTGGTGTCTAGGGTTGAGGGAAGGCTTTAGGGTCTGGGTCTGGGTCTGGGTCAGGGTCAGGGTCTGGGTCTGGGTCAGGGTCTGGGTCAGGGTCTGGGTCAGGGTCAGGGTCTGGGTCAGGGTCAGGGTCAGGGTCTGGGTCTGGGTCAGGGTCAGGGTCAGGGTCTGGGTCTGGGTCTGGGTCAGGGTCTGGGTCTGGGTCTGGGTCAGGGTCAGGGTCTGGGTCTGGGTCTGGGTCAGGGTCAGGGTCTGGGTCTGGGTCAGGGTCTGGGTCTGGGTCAGGGTCAGGGTCAGGGTCTGGGTCTGGGTCAGTGTCAGGGTCTGGGTCTGGGTCTGGGTCAGGGTCTGGGTCTGGGTCTGGGTCAGTGTCAGGGTCAGGGTCAGGGTCTGGGTCAGGGTCTGGGTCTGGGTCAGGGTCTGGGTCTGGGTCTGGGTCTGGGTCAGGGTCTGGGTCTGGGTCTGGGTCTGGGTCTGGGTCAGGGTCTGGGTCTGGGTCTGGGTCTGGGTCAGTGTCAGGGTCTGGGTCTGGGTCTGGGTCTGGGTCAGGGTCAGGGTCAGGGTCTGGGTCTGGGTCAGGGTCTGGGTCTGGGTCAGGGTCAGGGTCTGGGTCTGGGTCAGGGTCAGGGTCTGGGTCTGGGTCTGGGTCAGGGTCTGGGTCTGGGTCAGGGTCAGGGTCAGGGTCAGGGTCTGGGTCAGTGTCAGGGTCTGGGTCTGGGTCTGGGTCTGGGTCAGGGTCTGGGTCTGGGTCTGGGTCAGTGTCAGGGTCAGGGTCAGGGTCAGGGTCTGGGTCAGGGTCTGGGTCAGGGTCTGGGTCTGGGTCTGGGTCTGGGTCAGGGTCTGGGTCTGGGTCTGGGTCTGGGTCAGGGTCAGGGTCTGGGTCTGGGTCTGGGTCTGGGTCAGTGTCAGGGTCTGGGTCTGGGTCTGGGTCAGGGTCTGGGTCAGGGTCAGGGTCAGGGTCTGGGTCTGGGTCAGGGTCTGGGTCTGGGTCAGGGTCAGGGTCAGGGTCAGGGTCAGGGTCAGGGTCAGGGTCAGGGTCAGGGTCAGGGTCTGGGTCTGGGTCTGGGTCTGGGTCAGGGTCTGGGTCTGGGTCTGGGTCTGGGTCTGGGTCTGGGTCTGGGTCAGTGTCAGGGTCTGGTTCTGGGTCAGGGTCAGGGTCAGGGTCTGGGTCTGGGTCAGGGTCAGGGTCAGGGTCTGGGTCAGGGTCAGGGTCAGGGTCAGGGTCAGGGTCTGGGTCAGGGTCTGGGTCTGGGTCTGGGTCTGGGTCAGGGTCTGGGTCAGGGTCAGGGTCAGGGTCTGGGTCTGGGTCTGGGTCAGGGTCTGGGTCTGGGTCTGGGTCTGGGTCTGGGTCAGGGTCTGGGTCAGGGTCTGGGTCTGGGTCAGGGTCTGGGTCAGGGTCTGGGTCTGGGTCAGGGTCTGGGTCAGGGTCAGGGTCAGGGTCTGGGTCTGGGTCAGGGTCTGGGCTGGTTTAAAAATTCAGAGTTGCTTTGGCTGACCGCACATACATCACATTTTAGGGATGAGTATGTATGTCAACACAGATCTATGATCTGTGAGCATGAACAAAGTTGCCAGTTGTTTTGGTTCACAAATAATATCATTTTGACTATGGCTATGCAGACCCATCCAGGTGGATGCTACATATTGGTGGTGAATGTGAATGAGTTTCCCCCATACAATGAAGAGCATTACAGTATTATTCCCTAAAATCACCATAAAGAATGAATTGGTCTTTAGACATAAGGATAGGGCGAGGAATCAGGCAAGGGTGAAGTTGAAATAAAATGTCAAATTCAGGTTTGGTGTTAGGGACCTGGTATGGCTGGAGTTTAGGGTAAGGTTTGATGTTTGATATTTGGGAAAGCTATCTGACCATTCATGTTGTGCTGAAGGTTTGGGTGGGTGGGTGGGGAGAGAGAGGACTGTCATAGGAAGATTGGCCTTTCTATAGTGTAGAGAAAATAGACCACTACTGCCCTCTGCTGGCCTAGCAACTCTGTTACACAATAAGGATCTGCCCTCTGCTGGCCAACAACTCTGTTACACAATAAGGATCTGCCCTCTGCTGGCCAACAACTCTGTTACACAATAAGGAGCTGCCCTCTGCTGGCCTAGCAACTGTTACACAATAAGGATCTGTCCTCTGCTGGCCAACAACTCTGTTACACAATAAGGATCTGCCCTCTGCTGGCCAACAACTCTGTTACACAATAAGGATCTATGGCAGTAAATAACATAAATATCCTACGGAATATTACCCAAACCTGAATGTAAACAGGAGGAGGACTGGCCCCCCCTCTGAGCCTGGTTCCTCTCTAGGTTTCTTACTAGGTTCCTGGCTTCTAGGGAGTTCTTCCTAGCCACTGGGCTTCTGCCTCTGCATTGCTTGCTCTTTGGGGTTTAGGCTGGGTATCTGTAAAGCACTTTGTGACAACTGCTGATGTAAAAAGGGCTTCATAAAATACATTTGATTGAGAGGATGTTGCTGTTCTAACTCCCCACCCAGCCTGGCACTGCCCTACAGTAGAGTATATAATAATATAATAACTCACCACCCAGCCTGGTACTGCCCTATAGTAGAGTATATAATAATATAATAACTCACCACCCGGCCTGGTACTGCCCTACAGTAGAGTATATAATAATATAATAACTCACCACCCAGCCTGGTACTGCCCTACAGTAGAGCATATAATAATATAATAACCCACCACCCAGCCTGGTACTGCCCTATAGTAGAGTATATAATAATATAATAACTCACCACCCAGCCTGGTACTGCCCTACAGTAGAGTATATCATAATATAATAACTCACCACCCAGCCTGGTACTGCCCTACAGTAGAGTATATAATAATATAATAACTCACCACCCAGCCTGGTACTGCCCTATAGTAGAGTATATAATAATATAATAACTCACCACCCAGCCTGGTACTGCCCTATAGTAGAGTATATAATAATATAATAACTCACCACCCGGCCTGGTACTGCCCTATAGTAGAGTATATAATAATATAATAACTCACCACCCAGCCTGGTACTGCCCTACAGTAGAGTATATCATAATATAATAACTCACCACCCAGCCTGGTACTGCCCTACAGTAGAGTATATAATAATATAATAACTCACCACCCAGCCTGGTACTGCCCTATAGTAGAGTATATAATAATATAATAACTCACCACCCAGCCTGGTACTGCCCTACAGTAGAGTATATAATAATATAATAACTCACCACCCGGCCTGGTACTGCCCTATAGTAGAGTATATAATAATATAATAACTCACCACCCAGCCTGGTACTGCCCTACAGTAGAGTATATAATAATATAATAACTCACCACCCGCCCTGGTACTGCCCTATAGTAGAGTATATCATAATATAATAACTCACCACCCAGCCTGGTACTGCCCTACAGTAGAGTATATAATAATATAATAACTCACCACCCAGCCTGGTACTGCCCTATAGTAGAGTATATAATAATATAATAACTCACCACCCAGCCTGGTACTGACCTATAGTAGAGTATATAATAATATAATAACTCACCACCCAGCCTGGTACTGCCCTATAGTAGAGTATATAATAATATAATAACTCACCACCCAGCCTGGTACTGCCCTATAGTAGAGTATATATTAATATAATAACTCACCACCCAGCCTGGTACTGCCCTATAGTAGAGTATATAATAATATAATAACTCACCACCCAGCCTGGTACTGCCCTACAACAGAGTATATAATAATATAATAACTCACCACCCAGCCTGGTACTGCCCTATAGTAGAGTATATAATAATATAATAACTCACCACCCAGCCTGGTACTGCCCTATAGTAGAGTATATAATAATATAATAACTCACCACCCAGCCTGGTACTGCCCTACAGTAGAGTATATAATAATATAATAACTCACCACCCAGCCTGGTACTGCCCTATAGTAGAGTATATAATAATATAATAACTCACCACCCAGCCTGGTACTGCCCTATAGTAGAGTATATAATAATATAATAACTCACCACCCAGCCTGGTAGTGCCCTATAGTAGAGTATATAATAATATAATAACTCACCACCCAGCCTGGTACTGCCCTATAGTAGAGTATATCATAATATAATAACTCACCACCCAGCCTGGTACTGCCCTACAGTAGAGTATATAATAATATAATAACTTACCACCCAGAAGAGAGTGCCATGTGCCAGGGCCTGGTACTGCCCTATAGTAGAGAGCACACTGAGGATAAGACAGATGAGCACGATGAGGAACCTGCAGGACAGAACAACATTCAAATCACTTTATTTATGACGTGAAGTGGTACATAAACAAGACAGAGTATGTGGAATATTATTGAAAGAAGTCAAGAGAATACACCGACGCCCCAAAAAGTTACATATTGCAGCTTTAAAGTGTGCCAGCTTTAAACTGAGAACTATGATTTAAAACCCTCATGGTGTTAACCCACTTTAATCTGAGAACTATGACTTAAAACCCTCATGGTGTTAACCCACTTTAATCTGAGAACTGATTTAAAACACTCATGTTGTTAATCCACTTTAAGCTGAGAACTATGACTTTAAAACACTCATGTTGTTAATCCACTTTAAACTGAGAACTATGACTTAAAACACTTGTTGTGTTAACCCACTTTAAGCTGAGAACTATGATTTAAAAACCCTCATGGTGTTAACCCACTTTAAGCTGAGAACTATGATTTAAAAACCCTCATGGTGTTAACCCACTTTGAGTGTTTTTTCTCAGTCATAAACAGACAATCTATCATTCATGAGCCAGCCACTAGGTGTGTTTGACTGTAGAGTCAATTTCTCTGTTGAGTGCGTGCCGTGCAGTGTGCTAACAGGGTAGAGCAGCGCAGCAGTGGGCCTGTAGCCAGTAGAGTAGACTAGCTACCTCAGCTGAACTCAGGCCTCGACTGACGTGGACTCAGATGAGGGCGTTACTGTACTTCAACACAGCATCACAGTAGATGGTGTTCCAAATATATATATATGTGTCACCAGATCAAACACCTCTACTTCACACCAAACATAAAGACATTCTGCACACACGCACACGCACACGCACACGCACACGCACACGCACACGCACACGCACACGCACACACACACACACACACACACACACACACACACACACACACAACACAAATAGACAAAATACACATCCACACACTCTAGTTCCTCTACTGTACCAGCCCCTGACTTTCTGAAAGGACAAAAACATCCTGTACGTCATTCTCCTTGATCTCATGCAAGGTCATTCGCTCTTTTTTTTCCAACTGAACCAACAATAAGACCACTCACTGTGAGTCCTCAAGAGGACTGAGATAAACGTGCTTTTCTTTGTACAAGATAAGGCTACAAGCTGCTACAACACTACTGAGCCAGACACAATGCAGATGACGTAGTAAATGTCCATTTCCACCCTTTGACAAACTTGGCTGACTTTCCCTCAGTCAATGGAAATCCTATGTTGAGATGATATCCAGCAGTGTGAGTAGGTGTCCACCCGTGGCCAGAGAGCTTCACACAGTCGGTCTATCGTCTCTACAGCATTACAAAGATAGTAGCCCTGGCCCCCTCGACTAGCCTCCTCGCTCCTGTCAAAACACTTTTCAACTGTTGGTAATACACACGTTATTTGCCTTGATGGAAACTACAGATGTAGGATCTTAATTTGAGCCAGTTTGCTACAGCAGGAAAATAATCCTACAGCGGCAGGAAATGTGAATTATTATGTGGATTATAATGAATGGACATTGATGTTGGGGTTGATACATTTTTCGTTAGGGCAAATCAAGTCTGAAATTTCAAAGTGGAAATTACAAACTTTAGAAGCCTTTTTCAAACTCAAATACACTACAAGTTTGCATTTCCTGCTGTGCAGGAAAATTCTCTCCAACAAAAGAGTGATAAAATAAAGATCCTACATCTGTAGGGTGAGGGGTTGCTGTTTTGCTTGTGGTTAGTGTTTGTTCCATTGAGGCCCGTATAACCTTACGGCGTGTCCAGTGTGCTTACTGATGACTGGTCTGGAATCCAACCACCCCACCACCACACCTCAACACATATAGAACACAGAAGAAGAGGGATCCACTGTGCAGCAGCCAGTAGAACAGAGAAGAAGAGGGATCCACTGTGAAGCACCCAGTAGAACAGAGAAGAAGAGGGATCCACTGTGCAGCAGCCAGTAGAACAGAGAAGAAGAGGGATCCACTGTGCAGCAGCCAGTAGAACAGAGAAGAAGAGGGATCCACTGTGCAGCAGCCAGTAGAACAGAGAAGAAGAGGGATCCACTGTGAAGTAGCCAGTAGAACAGAGAAGAAGAGGGATCCACTGTGAAGCAGCCAGTAGAACAGAGAAGAATAATAATAATAATAATAATATGCAATTTAGCAGACGCTTTTATCCAAAGCGACTTACAGTCATGCGTGCATAAAAATTTTTTGTGTATGGGTGGTCCCGGGGATCGAACTCACTACCTTGGCGTTACAAGCGCCGTGCTCTACCAGCTGAGCTACAGAGGACCACAAAGAAGAGGGATCCACTGTGCAGCAGCCAGTAGAACAGAGAAGAAGAGGGATCCACTGTGAAGCAGCCAGTAGAACAGAGAAGAAGAGGGATCCACTGTGCAGCAGCCAGTAGAACAGAGAAGAAGAGGGATCCACTGTGAAGCAGCCAGTAGAACAGAGAAGAAGAGGGATCCACTGTGCAGCAGCCAGTAGAACACAGAAGAAGAGGGATCCACTGTGAAGCAGCCAGTAGAACAGAGAAGAAGAGGGATCCACTGTGCAGCAGCCAATAGAACAGAGAAGAAGAGGGATCCACTGTGAAGCAGCCAATAGAACAGAGAAGAAGAGGGATCCACTGTGAAGCAGCCAATAGAACAGAGAAGAAGAGGGATCCACTGTGCAGCAGCCAGTAGAACAGAGAAGAAGAGGGATCCACTGTGAAGTAGCCAGTAGAACAGAGAAGAAGAGGGATCCACTGTGCAGCAGCCAGTAGAACACAGAAGAAGAGGGATCCACTGTGCAGCAGCCAGTAGAACAGAGAAGAAGAGGGATCCACTGTGCAGCAGCCAGTAGAACAGAGAAGAAGAGGGATCCACTGTGAAGTAGCCAGTAGAACACAGAAGAAGAGGGATCCACTGTGCAGCAGCCAGTAGAACAGAGAAGAAGAGGGATCCACTGTGAAGTAGCCAGTAGAACAGAGAAGAAGAGGGATCCACTGTGAAGCAGCCAGTAGAACAGAGAAGAAGAGGGATCCACTGTGCAGCAGCCAGTAGAACAGAGAAGAAGAGGGATCCACTGTGAAGCAGCCAGTAGAACACAGAAGAAGAGGGATCCACTGTGCAGCAGCCAGTAGAACAGAGAAGAAGAGGGATCCACTGTGAAGTAGCCAGTAGAACAGAGAAGAAGAGGGATCCACTGTGAAGCAGCCAGTAGAACAGAGAAGAAGAGGGATCCACTGTGCAGCAGCCAGTAGAACAGAGAAGAAGAGGGATCCACTGTGAAGCAGCCAGTAGAACAGAGAAGAAGAGGGATCCACTGTGCAGCAGCCAGTAGAACACAGAAGAAGAGGGATCCACTGTGCAGCAGCCAGTAGAACAGAGAAGAAGAGGGATCCACTGTGCAGAACAGATTATGGGAGGCGCACAGTACTACATAGAGCCATGACTACATGGAACTCTATATCACATCAGGTAACTGATGCAAGCAGTAGAATCATTTAGAAAACAGATAAAAAATACACCTTATGGAACAGCAGGGACTGTGAAGAGACACACACACAGGTACAGACACACGCATACACATACACATGATAACACACGCACTCTACACACACGTACACATGGATGTTGTATTGTAGACATGTGGTAGTAGAGTAGTGGCCTGAGGGCACACACTCAATGTGTTGTGAAAAATGTTATGAAATGTAATGGCATGTAATATTTGTAATTGTATATAACTTGCTAGACCCCAGGAAGAGTAGCTGCTGCCTTGGCAGGAACTAATGGGGATCCTTAATAAACCCCAGGAAGAGTAGCTGCTGCCTTGGCAGGAACTAATGGGGATCCTTAATAAACCCCAGGAAGAGTAGCTGCTGCCTTGGCAGGAACTAATGGGGATCCTTAATAAACCCCAGGAAGAGTAGATGCTGCCTTGGCAGGAAGTAATGGGGATCCATAATAAACCCCAGGAAGAGTAGCTGCTGCCTTGGCAGGAACTAATGGGGATCCATAATAAACCCCAGGAAGAGTAGCTGCTGCCTTGGCAGGAACTAATGGGGATCCTTAATAAACCCCAGGAAGAGTAGCTGCTGCCTTGGCAGGAACTAATGGGGATCCTTAATAAACCCCAGGAAGAGTAGCTGCTGCCTTGGCAGGAAGTAATGGGGATCCATAATAAACCCCAGGAAGAGTAGCTGCTGCCTTGGCAGGAACTAATGGGGATCCATAATAAACCCCAGGAAGAGTAGCTGCTGCCTTGGCAGGAACTAATGGGGATCCATAATAAACCCCAGGAAGAGTAGCTGCTGCCTTGGCAGGAACTAATGGGGATCCTTAATAAACCCCAGGAAGAGTAGCTGCTGCCTTGGCAGGAAGTAATGGGGATCCATAATAAACCCCAGGAAGAGTAGCTGCTGCCTTGGCAGGAACTAATGGGGATCCATAATAAACCCCAGGAAGAGTAGCTGCTGCCTTGGCAGGAACTAATGGGGATCCATAATAAACCCCAGGAAGAGTAGCTGCTGCCTTGGCAGGAACTAATGGGGATCCATAATAAACCCCAGGAAGAGTAGCTGCTACCTTGGCAGGAACTAATGGGGATCCTTAATAAACCCCAGGAAGAGTAGCTGCTGCCTTGGCAGGAACTAATGGGGATCCTTAATAAACCCCAGGAAGAGTAGCTGCTGCCTTGGCAGGAACTAATGGGGATCCATAATAAACCCCAGGAAGAGTAGCTGCTGCCTTGGCAGGAACTAATGGGGATCCTTAATAAACCCCAGGAAGAGTAGCTGCTGCCTTGGCAGGAACTAATGGGGATCCTTAATAAACCCCAGGAAGAGTAGCTGCTGCCTTGGCAGGAACTAATGGGGATCCTTAGTAAATCCAAATAACATGGGCTCTACTGGCCCCTATATGGTGGGCTGTGTGGGCAAGAGCTCTACACAATACTGTCAGCATCACGTCTCCAAGCTCCATGTATTATTGATGGGCAGGATCTCTTCTAGGCTACTGAGTCTGCAGGGGGCAGCAGGACAAGGCAGAGAGAGGTAGACAGCAGCGCTGTGTTCAGGTAATCACATCACAAGGTGTTACTATCAGGTACTCTCTATGATAGAACACATCTAAGGCAGGTTGTCTTGTGCTGTCATAGACGGCTGGCTTGTGGAGCAAAAGGGACAATGTGATAGTTTCATGTTGCAGTGTCACTGGGTCTCTGTATCGGGTCTCAGTCTCCCTGTTATATATCTCAATCACTTTGAACGTGATGACTCAACAATGTTTAGTAGAGTAGAAGTAAATGTATGTATCCAACTAAATGTTGTCATGTCATTATCAATGGAAGCATTGTAAAGAGCACAAGTAGCACATGTTCAGCTAGAGGCATGATCTACAGAGGTCATGGTGTAACGGAACTATTCAACCATGCAAACACACACACACACACACACACACACACACACACTTGTGGGGGAGGTCCTGCAGTCCTGATAGCGCTCTGTCTGAAGCGCTCACTCTGGGTCAGTGATAAGCCAATGTTCATTCCTGGCTCCCACTCTTATAGTTAGACAACAAGAGACCCAACAATGAAATAACATGAACATTACGTTTGAGTTATTTAGCAGACGCTCTTATCCAGAGTGACTTACAGTTGTTAGCTAGGTGAGGCCACCACATATCACAGTTATAAACAAGGTTTACATCCAACCTTTTTATGTGAGTAAAGTACATGTCCGTTAAAAAAAAATGTCATGACAAACCTGATGGAAACAGAAAAAAATTCAGTAGACAAGGTGGGATCTTTTTGTGTCGGTAAAATGAATTATGCGAGAAATGTAATTGGAAACGCTTTTATGTGCAAATATTGATATAATAACCATCATATCAAAGTCAACTTTTGAGTCGCACGATGACACGTGTGGTCCCCCCACTACGACTCGTCGGGAAATCATGCAGTTTATTAGGCTACAGATTTAAGTAAATGATGAGGAACTTCACAGGGTGGTGAAAGTGCAAGGTGATGAGCTTGATGCTCCTTTCCAATAAATATCGAGGGCCTTATTCTGTTGACATGATCATCGACGCTTAGCTACCGTTTGACAAATAAAAGATAATCTTGCTCTTTTGTCCATAATAATCTCATCATGTAATGTCGGCTATGCGTATCTGCGCGCTGTTGGCGAGAGGAGACGTGTCAATACCAGAGTGGGCACACTACATAACGCAACATTTTTGGTGAGTGTAAAATGCGATGGAAATCCATTTAACTTGTATTTTTTTTATTCAGTACGTGGAATGTAAACGCCAAAGGTATTTTTACGTGCACTACTTAATCACGCATAGACTTTTATCTGCCATAAGTACATTTGATGGAAACACGTCTTTCGGTGGGAAAACGCGGATTTTACAATATTCTCATGAAAAGCTGTCGCCAATTTGATGGAAACCTAGCTACAGTAAATACTTCCCTCAATAAAGCAGCTATCAGCAAAGTCAGTGCTAGTAAGAAAATACACGTGTGAGTGTAAAAAATGCAAGGGTATACCGTGCACCCCCATTGGAAGGCTACACTTTACCTGGTTAAGGTGGTTTTGGCTTGGTAACGTTAGTTACAGAGTTAGAACCAAACTGTCCAGACTCTTAACATCTGATATGTCATAATTAGGACAGTGCTGTGTAGGCCTTTTAACGGGTGAGGAAAATACTGCCTAAAACCTTAAAAACAAATGAATCCATTTAGTAGTTATTTAGTAGGCAACATTTGTGGAAACAATGGGGGCATAACAGGGTATCTGTAGTGGTGGTCCATTGGCATCCAGTGCTATCAGGACTATCTCTGCCCTGGTGCATCAGGCTCACTCATATTCCCTTGGCATCCCCCATCGCACCCCAGCAGGTCATAGAGTGGCAGTGCCAGGCAGGGCCTACTGCTCTCAAAGCAGCCAACGTGCCAAGTTTAGCTGCCCGCTATCAACTCCAGTGAGAGGAGATACTGAGCATTGGGGGTTGGTCTTCATACTGAACATTCCTCCGCCAGAGATCAGGCCCCTGAAACCCTTACAGTATGCCCACGTCCCTGGACAACGTGCCATGATATAGGGCTGGTTTCCCCTGGATAACATGATGATATAGGGCTGGTTTCCCCTGGACAACATGATGATATAGGGCTGGTTTCACCTGGACAACATGATGATATAGGGCTGGTTTCACCTGGACAACATGATGATATAGGGCTGGTTTCACCTGGACAGCATGATGATATAGGGCTGGTTTCCCCTGGACAGAATTATGATATAGGGCTGGTTTCACCTGGACAGAATGATGATAAAGGGCTGGTTTCACCTGAGAATCTCCTTTGAAATATACAGTATTTGTAGACCAGGCCTAGGCTTAATCTGTGTCCGGGAAACAAGCCCATAGAGTTTGACAAAATTACATGTTGAGACAAAAGGTCAATACTACATAATAGCAGTCTGACCTCAGCGCCCACATGATGTGTCTGGTTAGACCGTAAACTCTCCTTCCAGACTCACATGATGCATCTCCAATCCAAACTTAAATATAGTCTCCCTAGTGGCGCTGTGGCTAGCTGTGTGCCACTAGAGATCCTGGTTCGAATCCAGGCTCTGTCGTAGCCGGCCGCGACCGGGAGACCCATGGGGCAGCGCACAATTGGCTCAGCTCGTCCAGGGTAGGGGAGGGAATGGCCGGCAGGGATGTAGCTCAGTTTGTTAGATCGTTTGCAACGCCAGGGTTGTGGGTTCGTTTCCCACGGGGGGGGGGGGGGGGGGGGGGCAGTATGAAACATAAATAATGTATGCACTCACTAACTGTAAGTCGCTCTGGATAAGAGCGTCTGCTAAATGACTAAAATGTAGAATCGGCTTCCTATTTCGCAACAAAGCCTCCTTCACTCATGCTGCCAAACATGCCCTCGTAAAACCGTAAAACCTACCAATCCTTGACTTCGGCGATGTCATTTACAAAATAGCCTCCAACACTCTACACAGCAAATTGGATGTAGTCTATCACAGTGCCATCCGTTTTGTCACCAAAGCCCCATATACTACCCACCATTGTGACCTGTACGCTCTCGTTGGCTGGCCCTCACTACATATTCGTCGCCAAACCAACTGGCTCCAGGTCATCTATAAATCACTGCCAGGCAAATCCCTGCCTTATTTTAGCTAATTGGTCACCATAGCAACACCCACCTGTAGTATGCGCTCCAGCAGGTATATCTCACTGGTCATCCCCAAAGCCAACACCTCCTCTGGCTGCCATTCCTTCCAGTTCTCTGCTGCTAATGACTGGAACGAACTACAAAAATCTCTGAAGCTGGAGACACTTATCTCCCTCACTAACTTTAAGCATCAGTTGTCAGAGCAGCTTACCGATCACTGCACCTGTACACAGCCCATCTGAAATTAGCCCATCCAACTACCTCATCCCCATATTGTTATTTATTTTGCTCATTTGCACCCCAGTATCTCTATTTGCACATCATCTTCATCTATCACTCCAGTGTTAATACTAAATTGTAATTATTTTGCACTATGACCTATTTATTGCCTTACCTCCATAACTTACTACATTTGCACACACTGTTTATAGATTTTCTATTGTGTTATTGACAGTATGTTTTGTTCACCCCATATGTAACTCTGTGTTGTTGTTGTTGTTTTTATCGCACTGCTTTGCTTTATCTTGGCCAGGTCGCAGTTGTAAATGAGAACTTGTTCTCAACTGGCTTCTTACCTGGTTAAATAAAGGTGAAATAAAAATAAATAAAAATGTTCATTAAATACTGAAGTGAGTTTGTTCAGCTGTATAAATCTACATATAGCCTAAATCTTATAGCCTACAGTATCATTCAGTAGCATCATTTTACCTTTAATCACTAGTATAGTATTGTATTAGGACTACTAGAAATAATCCAAAGGATAGCCTAGTGTCATGCCCTTGAACTGCTTTGAACCGTTTGGCACTTGGCAAAACGCCCACAAAGCACTTGGCATGGTTGACAAATGCAAGTAATGTGTTACTGTTATATCAACGTTATTCATCATAAACACTCACACCGAGAAGTGATACACGAAGCATTTCCACCCAGATGGTCTTTCCAGAAAGTTATAAGCGCGTCCTTGAACGTAAGCACGGCTGATGATAACTGGGCGAGTTGCGCTGTATACGGACATCCGGGGGTTCAGATTGAGCCCGGGTAGGTGAGACACCGACGGTCGAGTGACAGTTGTGTGAATGGTGATGCCGCCGGCGTCACACGGTAACCTGTTGTTAGAAATAAGCGCCCCAGGTTGTGAGGCTGAGGCGGCTTGTGACATCTCAAACTCGGACTGTTTTCTCCCATGTCCCGCCACCATCGAGGACCTCCGTATGTTATTGAGGACCTCATTCCTTTGGGTTGTCTTGTCTGGAGATGACATGCTGTTTGCAGCCTGGTGTGTTTTCTCATCAATGGGAAGGACACACGCTGTAGTCGCCGTCCAAAACGCACTTGGTGGATGAATGAAGTGGGACAAAACAGAGCCTGCATGCGGTGAGCGAAAAAAACAAACAACAAAAAACGTACTAAAGCCGGTGCCTTGTCCGATATATCTCGCTAACCGCTGCTTTCACGAAATCCTATTATAATAGCTTACATTGGTAGAGCAAGTACCCGACCCATGTTAAACTACGGAAGAAATGTCCCCTACCTGTTGCTGGACCGTTAGACTACTACTTATCATCAGTTGACTTACTTGTGCGTTCTTGTTTCGCGCTTGATCGCATAAAAGGGGAGGCACTGCCCTCTGGGCAGCATTGAACAACAATCATTTGCAGCTGTGAGTGTTGAGTTGGTGAGTGTTGTCCCCTCAAAACCGCATAGACCAACAGCACACACACACTCTCTCTCTCTCTCTCTCTCTCTCTCTCTCTCTCTCTCTCTCTCTCTCTCTCTCTCTCTCTCTCTCTCTCTCTCTCTCTCTCTCTCTCTCTCTCTCTGTCTCTCCCCCCTCTCTTTCGTTATCTATCTATAGCTCGCTCTCTCTTTCTCTGTCTCCCACACTCTCACCCCCTCTCTTTACCAATTAACTTCACGAAAGCATACCATACCATAATGTCATTGTATGTATCCTGTAATGATATGGCAGATGTTAACAGAAATAACAATACCATGCTTGACTGTCTCTGTGTAAGGTTACAATGCGGAATTCATTTAAATGACCTTGACCATCCTTGATAGTGAACGAGGGACACTGGTTTGCTTAGACAAGGGTTTTAATTGAGACAAGTCATGTGGCGTTCTAGTGATGACAGGTTCTGTTATCATGTACACATTAACCTACCTTACCTGCTGAACTGAATGTGAGAGAGCACCTGGGCCTACTGCTAGTGCTGAGCGATTAGCGCTTTTTGAGGTCGGTTCAGTTTCGGTTCGATTATTTAAAAAAAAGTATGGTTCGGTTTCGATTATTTTTTAAAGACATTAAATGCACTATGCATTATGTGGGTTGAATGCTGTAACAACACAGAATAAAACAATTAATAAAAGCCCCATTAACCATAATTTATTCACATTACTTTACCTTAATCATCTCTATAGAGCTGATGCCTATGCTGTCTGCCACAATCACTATTTTAGTAGTTCTTCAAAGTACACTGAACAAAAATATAAATGCATAATGCAACAATTTCAAAGATTTTACTGAGTTACAGTTCATATGAGGAAATCAGTGTCACGACTTCTGCCGAGGCTGCCTCCCCTCCTTGTTCGGGCAGGTTTCTGCGTTCGTCGTCACCGGCTTACTAGCTACTGCTGATCCCATTCTCATCACTCCACTTGTCATGTCTTGTCTTGTCAATCACACACACCTGGTGCTCATTCCCCTAATTACTATGTGTATAAGTGTTCCCTCTGTTCCCCTTGTCTTTGTGAGTGATTGTTTCATTGTGAGAGCGAGTAGCTCGGTTGAGCTTCTCTTCCATTTGTTATTGCCAAGGTGGAATATTTCCCTTGTGATAGTTTGACGCTGGGTGCGTTTGATATATGTAAACGGAATAAACTCTGGACTTCAGTGTTTTACCTCCTGTGCCTGACTCCTTCATTCACACCTCGTCACAGAATCATTCACCCGCTGAATGGAGTCAGCAGGAGACGACCGCATGCCTGGAGTTGTGGCAAGGGTCCAGGAGCATTCCTCGATGCTGGCCAGCTTGGGGGAAGCGATGGATCGGGTTCTTCAGGTAGCAGAATGCCTGGAGAGGAGAGGACCGATCTATCGAGACCAGCTGGTCAACCGGATCCAGCCATGCGTAATTGGCCGACTCGCATTTCAGCCGTGCGTAATTGGCCGACTCCAACCACGGTGAAGGAGGTGCAGCGCTTCCTTGGCTTTGCCAACTACTATCAGAGGTTTATTCAGGGCTTTGGCAAGGTCGCAGCTCCCATTACCTCCTTGTTGAAGGGTGGGCCGTCCCAACTCCGCTGGTCTGCTGAGGCTGATTTGGCCTTCAGTAGATTGCGGGGTCTGTTCACCTCAGCCCCGGTACTGGCTCACCCCGATTCATCACTACCGTTCGTAGTGGAGGTGGATGCGTCCAAGGTAGGGATAGGCGCTGCCTTATCCCAACGCTCGGGCACGCCACCCAAGCTCCGCCCCTGTGCCTTCTTTTCGAAGAAGCTCAGCTCGGCGGAGCAGAACTATGGCATTGGTGATCAGGAGCTGCTGGCTGTTGTCAGAGCTTTGACGGTGTGGAGGCATTGGCTCGAAGGGGTGAAACACCCTTTCCTCGTCTGGACAGACCAGCGTAACCTGGAGTACATTCGGGCAGCGAGGAGGCTGAATTCTCGCCAGGCCAGGTGAGCCCTCTTCTTCACCTGGTTTTATTTCACACTCTCTTACATTCCGGGATGAAGAACGTGAAGGCAGATGCACTGTCTCGGCTGTATGACACAGAGGAGAGGCCCAGAGACAACACCCCCATACTCCCGGCCTCATGCATTGTGGCGCCGGTAGTATGGGCGATAGACGCGGATATTGCGCAGGCATTACGCACAGATCCATCTCCACCGCAGTGTCCAGCTGGGCTGCAGTACGTGCCTGCGCTTATCCGTGATCGTCTGATCTACTGGGCACACACGTCACCCTCCTCTGGTCATCCAGGTATCGGTCGTACAATGTGCTGCCTGACCGAGAAGTACTGGTGGCCTACCTTGGCTAAGGACGTGAGGGTGTATGTTTCCTCCTGCTCAGTGTGCGCCCAGAGTAAGGCACCTAGGCACCTCCCAGCGGGTAAGCTACAACCTTTACCAGTTCCACAACGACCATGGTCTCACCTTAGTATTGATTTTCTTACTGATCTTCCCCTCTCCCAAGGTAACACCACTATCCTGGTCGTTGTGGATCGCTTTTCGAAGTCCTGCCGCCTCCTTCCTCTGCCCGGTCTCCCCACGGCCCTATAAACTGCGGAGGCTCTGTTTACTCACGTCTTCCAGCACTACGGGGTACCAGAGGATATCGTGTCCGACCGAGGTCCCCAGTTCACGTCTAGAGTCTGGAAGGCGTTCATGGAACGTCTGGGGGTCTCGGTCAGCCTGACCTCTGGATTTCACCCCGAGAGTAATGGGCAGGTGGAAAGGGTGAATCAAGATGTGGGTAGGTTCCTGCGGACCTACTGTCAGGACCGGCCGGGGGAGTGGTCGGTGATCTTGCCATGGGCAGAATACGCTCAGAACTCTCTCCGCCACTCCTCCACTAACCTAACACCCTTCCAATGTGTGTTGGGTTACCAACCGGTCCTGGAACCGTGGCACCAAAGCCAGACCGAGGCTCCTGTGGTGGATGACTGGTTTTGGCGCGCGGAGGAGACTTGGGACGCTGCCCACGTTCGCCTCCAGCGCGCCGTGCGTCATCAGAAGGCGAACGCTGACCGCCACCGCAGGGAGGCCCCGGTTTTCGTACCGGGGGATCGGGTCTGGCTCTCGACCCGGAATCTACCCCTCCGCCTGCCCTGCCGGAAGCTGAGCCCGCGGTTTGTGGGGCCGTTTAAAGTCCTGAGGAGGATAAACGAGGTTACATACAGGTTGTTACTCCCCCCGATTACCGTATTAACCCCTCGTTTCATGTGTCTCTCCTCAGGCCGGTGGTAGCTGGTCCGCTCCAGGAGTCTGAGGTGCGGGAGGTTCCTCCACCTCCTCTGGACATCGAGGGGGCCCCGGCGTACTCGGTCCGTTCCTTACTGGATTCGAGGCGTCGGGTGGGGGGCCTTCAGTATCTCGTGGAGTGGGAGGGATACAGTCCGGAGGAACGGTGCTGGGTCCCAAGGAGGGACATCCTCGATCCCTCCCTGTTGAGGGATTTCCACCGTCGCCATCCGACTCGCCCTGCTCCACGTCCTCCTGGCCGGGGTCGGCGCACTGCTGGAGCCGCGCATCAAGGGGGGGGTACTGTCACGACTTCCGCCGAGGCTGCCTCCCCTCTTTGTTCGGGCAGGTTTCGACGTTCGTCATCGCCGGCTTACTAGCTACTGCTGATCCCATTCTCATCACTCCACTTGTCATGTCTTGTCTTGTCAATCACACACACCTGGTGCTCATTCCCCTAATTAGTATGTGTATAAGTGTTCCCTCTGTTCCCCTTGTCTTTGTGAGTGATTGTTTCATTGTGAGAGCAAGTAGCTCGGTTGAGCTTCTCTTCCATTTGTTATTGCCAAGGTGGAATATTTCCCTTGTGATAGTTTCGTTTTGACGCTGGGTGCGTTTGATATATGTAAACGGAATAAACTCTGGACTTCAGTGTTTTACCTCCTGCGCCTGACTCCTTCATTCATACCTCGTCACAATCAGTCAATTGAAATAAATAAATTAGGCCTTAATCTATGTTGGTCACAGATACCTTAAAAAAAAGATATGGCCGTTGATCAGAAACCACTCAGTATCTGGTGTGACCACCATTTGTCTCATGCAGCGCAACACATCTCCTTCGCATAGAGTTGATCAGGCTGTTAATTGTGGCCTGTGGAATGTTGTCCCATTCCTTTCAATGGCTGTGCGAAATTGCTGGATATTGGCGGGAACTGGAACACGCTGTTGTACACATCGATCCAGAGCATCCCAAACTTACTCAATGGGTGACATGTCTGGTGAGTATGCAGGCCATGGAAGAATTGGGACATTTTCAGCTTCCAGGAATTGTGTACAGATCCTTGCTACCTGGGGCCGTGCATTATCATGCTGAAACATGAGGTGATGGCAGCGGATTAACGCCACGACAACAGGCCTCAGGATCTCGTCACGGTATCTCTGTGCATTCAAATTGCCATCGATAAAATGCAATTGTGTTCATTGTCCATAGCTTATGCCTGCCCATACCTTAACCCCACCGCCACCATGGGGCACTCTGTTCACAACGTTGACATCAGCAAACCGCTCGCTCACATTATGCCATACACATTGTCTGCCATCTGCCCAGTACAGTTAATACCGGGATTCATCCGTAAAGAGCACAATTCTCCAGCGTGCCAGTGGCCATCGAAGGTGAGCATTTGCCCACTGAAGTCTGTTACGACGCCGAACTGCAGTCAGGTCAAGACCCTGGTGAGGACGACGAGCACGCAGATGAGCTTCACTGAGACGGTTTCTGACAGTTTGTGCAGAAATTCTTCAGTTGTGCAAACCCACAGTTTCATCAGCTGTCCAGGCGGCAGGTCTCAGACGATCCCACAGTTGAAGAAGCCGGATGTGGAGGTCCTGGGCTGGTGTGGTTACACGTGGTCTGCGGTTGTGAGGCCGGTTGGGCGTACTGCCAAATTCTCTAAAACGATGTTGGTAGAGAAATTAACATTAATATCTTTGGCAACAGCTCTGGTGCACATTCCTGCATTCAGCATGCCAATTGCACACTCCCTCAAAACTTGAGACATCTGTGGCATTGTGTTGTGTGGCAAAACTGCTAGAGTGGCCTTTTATTGTCCGCAGCACAAGGCGCACCTGTGTAATGATCATGCTGTTTAATCAGCTTCTTGATATGCCACACCTGTCAGGTGGATGTATTATCTTGGCAAAAGAGAAATCTCACAAACAGGGGATATAAAAATTTTTTATGAACAACATTTGAGAGAAATACAATTTTTGTGCGTATGGAAAACTTCTGGGATCTTTTATTTCAGCTCATGAAACATGGGACCAACACTTTACATGTTGTGTTTATATTTTTGTTCAGTGTAAATAAGGCATGCTTTTATGACTGCTGAATACCAACTATCAGTCAGAGTATGTGAGCGGAGTTGAGCGGTTCCCGCTCTCCACCTCCTTTCCAACCAACCGCTCTGCTAAAAACCCGCTCTGCTAAAAACCCGCTCTGCTAAAAACCGCTCTGCTAAAAACCCGCTCCTCACTCACAGGAAAAAAAACTGCCAGTCCAAATTCGCTCTATTCATTAAAAATCACAATTTTACCAACACCCATCTATTTTTGTGACTACCTGGACCTACCATTTGGTTTTGAAGTATTGAAACCAAACCATATGATTTGAAAGAAAAGTATTTTAATAAACCTGAAAAGGTGAATGTAAGAAGCGTTCATCATTTCAAATAGGCTACATGTCATATTAAACAGCATATAAACACACTAAATAGGTCAGGAGCCAGACAGAGAGCCTAAGAAGGAACGGAAATGAATTTAGGCTATATTATTTCAATAATTTCAAGGCTATAGCCTACAAAGAAACACATTGTAAAGCATTTGCGAGTGCAACACACTAGGCCAGTAGGGAGTCAGGGACATTAATCACTCAGCATTTAAAGAACATTTTGTTGTATTAAATCATTATAGTCTATAAATAGCACATATAGGCTGTGACATACTTAGCATTAATTACAAATTAAACAAAAAATGCCTTTGAATTCAATTTTAGAAACACCAGTTTGGCCAGAGTCTGCGGCTTCAGGCTCATGCGATGGTTCCTGGAGAGCAGGCCAGCAGCGGAGAATGTCCATTTCGCGCTTGCAGAGCAACTGGGGATGCTAAAAGCCCTTTTGACTCTTGCCAGTCTGGGCAGGGATGCAGAGTTTTCTTTTTTTCTATAGGTAGGCCTAAAGGTTTTTAGGCAAAATAACCCAATCAAAACAGAAAGCTCCTTGAAAGTTGGAATAAGCCAGGCCTATTGGGCCAAAATCAATGATGGTCTATTGTATAGATAATAGAACAAAAATGAAGGAAACTTTTAAGAGATCTGATTTTTAGTTTATAAATACTTTGCTACAATGACACACTTAGTTATCTACCCACCTCATTCCTTTCTTTTAGCATGTGCACGTAGTAAGTACCCCATCATACTTTCAGGATACGTGTCTTTTCAGATTCCACAATGATTCTTTAGTTGTGGACATTACATCACCACACTCCCTCTCTTGCTCTTGGTCCTCATCTTTGTAAGTCACCTTGAGTTTTCACCTGTGTGTTTTATCAGTTTCTTTATGACAATATTTAGTGAACTCCATGACAGTAGCTAAAGCAAGGGGCTATAGCAGCACACAAGTAGACTACAAATGCATGCTGGGCCGGGCACGCCCTGAGCTCATGAAGCGAGCGCTACTGGAGCGGTACTGGAGCGAAATTGGAGCGGGCGAGAACGCCGACGCTCCAGCCTTTGGGAATCTCGCTCTGTGCTCAAGTCAAATTGGGCACGCTCCGCTACTCGCTCCACTCCAGCTCCGCTACTCGATCCACTCCAGCTCCGCTCCAGCTCCACTCCAGCTCCGCTCCAGCTCCACTACTCGCTCCACTACTCGCGCCGCTCCAGCTCCACTACTCGCTCCACTCCAGCTCCACTCCAGCTCCGCTCCAGCTCCACTCCAGCTCCGCTCCAGCTCCACTCCAGCTCTGCTCCAGCTCCACTACTCGCTCCACTACTCGCTCCACTCCAGCTCCACTCCAGCTCCACTCCAGCTCCGCTCCAGCTCCACTACTCGCTCCACTACTCGCTCCACTACTCGCTCCGCTCCAGCTCCACTACTCGCTCCACTACTCGCTCCACTCCAGCTCCGCTCCAGCTCCACTACTCGCTCCACTACTCGCTCCGCTCCAGCTCCACTACTCGCTCCACTCCAGCTCCACTCCAGCTCCGCTCCAGCTCCACTACTCGCTCCACTACTCGCTCCGCTCCAGCTCCACTACTCGCTCCGCTCCAGCTCCACTACTCGCTCCGCTCCAGCTCCACTCCAGCTCCACTCCAGCTCCGCTCCAGCTCCGCTCCAGCTCCGCTCCAGCTCCGCTCCAGCTCTGCTCCGCTCCAGCTCTGATCCAGCTCCACTCCAGCTCCGCTCCAGCTCCGCTCCAGCTCCGCTCCAGCTCTGATCCAGCTCCACTACTCGCTCCACTTTTCAGGCCCATGAAGTAACTGCTTTCTATCCCACTTTCTTAGCTAAACTATGTAGAATATTGGCCTGTTGGAAACTACAACTCCCTACTACATTGGCACAGTTCAGGCTTGATCTGATTTATCTCTACAGAAACTGCACATTGAGCTGCCAGAAAAAACCTGAATTCAATGGATTTCAAATAACTGAGCTGGTGTCAGTCAATTAGTTGTTTAAAAAACAAAAAATAACGGACATTTCTGTTAATCACTCAGCAATACCTACTGCATGGTTCCAGTAGCGGTGTGTGGGTAAAATCAGGATCCAAACCAGGGGAAAAAAGCCATATTACAACCAATGTGTTGTGATAATTGCATTGTTTGCGCTATAACCTGTTAGTTCATATGCCCTGCCACCGTGATATATTGGCGTAAGGCTGAGACAATAAGAAGACACAGTGGCAGAATAAATTCAACCACACCCTTGTTTAATCACAAAACCGGAGAGCAACATTTATCTGGAAGTCCACAAAACATATTGCATGTAACAAACGGTTACATGGCCTACAGCATGGTCAAGCAAGTTAATGTTTCCTACATTTTCGGACTACTAAACAACTATTGATTAGAACCAGGGAGAGTTACCGCAAGTCGCAAAGAAAACAGGCGTTGCCTCCACTATTCCAGCACCATTTCAACATCATCTAATCACCTATGCTTAGTCTAATACAGTGACAACTAAAATATACCAAAAACGATTTAGTCCAATCAACGTAAGCAAAATATGATGTAGCTGTCCATGGCACTGATTTCTGTGTGTGTGTGTGTGTGTGTGTGTGTGTGTGTGTGTGTGTGTGTGTGTGTGTGTGTGTGTGTGTGTGTGTGTGTGTGTGTGTGTGTGTGTGTGTGTGTGCGCGCGTGCGTGCACGTAGAAAAAACATATTGACTTACCCTATTTGTAGAGAAACGCCAATGCCATCCATGGGCGGCAGGTAGCTTAGTGGTTAAAAGCGTTGTGCCAGTAACCGAAAGGTTGCTGGTTCTAATCCCCGAGCCGACTAGGTGAAAAATCTGTTGATGTGCCCTTGAGCAAGGCACTTAACCCTAAATGCTCCTGTAAGTCGCTCTGGATAAGAGTGTCTGCTAAATGACTAAAATGTAAATGTTGCCTAAACGGTCTATCATTCTTTTAGTTTTTGTAGTCCTAGGCTACCTGGCTAAAATGCTTGCTGGCTAGCCTATCTTCCTTTTATGGGCAACGATGCACCAGGCCAGATAGTTAACATTAGCCTAATGTTACTACATCGATCTACATGTTGAACATCCATCCTCTCAGGCCAGGGGCACAATGTATGAATTTACTGTTGGATCAGAATCGCCATTATAATCATTGACCAGTACGGAGAAATAAGTAGTCCAAATCCCTATCTCCATCCATGGCTAATTTAGGAAAGGGATGATTTTAGCTAGCTAGCTAGCCATCGGAGGACAACAACACAACGAGATGCAACAATTTAGGTTTTCTGTTAGTGGCGTTTGTGTCACGTTGCTGTGGATTGGTGTGGTGTAGAATCAGGCGCAGGAAGCAGAGGATAAGTCCAACCAGACTTTACTAGAGCACAACACAAAATAAATCCACACAGCCCGGAGGCAAAAGGACGCACAAAGGCGTAAAATAGCGAGCGCACACACAGGTGCGTAATACTCTCCTAAAATACAAGGAGGAAGCTATGAACATAGCGTACCGACACGGGTAGCGTAACAACACGACACGAACAATTACACACAACCCTAAACTAACAACAAGGAAACTAAATAGGGTGCTAAATAAGACATAACACAAAACAGGTGTGACTAACAGACAAAACCAATCAAACAAGAAACATAGAGCGGTGGCAGCTAGAACTCCGGAGACGACGACCGGCGAAACCTGCCCGAACAAGGAGGAGGAGCTGCCTCGGCCGAAACCGTGACAGTTTGGCTTCCCTTGACACCTTATTGTTGGTGCGCCAGGACCATTTACAGGTGAGCTCACTCAGTTTAGCTCAACTCTGATTGGTTATTATTTTATAAATTGTTTTATCAAGGGAGGCCAAATGCTCGCTGGCTTCCCTTGAATTCAATGCTACGCGCGGCAACAATGTCATACTCTTTCTGACCAGACAGCATCAGATAGATGGGCTACACATAGAGAGACAGAGGGGGCGCTGTTTTGTTCACTTGGACGCTTTCTCCGGTGAGATACATTCAGCCTCTTGCGAATTCAAGGACATTTATGAAACACAGACGAAAACCAAATGTTTTTTTCTTGGTCATTTTTTTGGAGAAGCCTGGCTTCCCCTGTCAACCATGAATACATGCCACATCATGGTTTCCACTAGATGGGCAAGTGCCAAAGTCAAAATTAGCTATATCGTAAAAACATTATGAAAATAAAAATTAGCTTTACATAGTAAATGTAAATCTATACACACTCAAATGAGTATGATATGTTATGTTTGGTATGGTTACATAAGACAGAAGGTTACTTAAGGCAATAACTAAAGTAGAGTGGTTGGTCGGACGTATAACACGAGCGTCTAGCAACCCAAAGGTTGCGTGTTCATGGACAACTTTAGCATTTTAGCTAATTAGCAACTTTACAACTACTTACTACTTTTTTAGCTAGGCTACTTTGCAACTACATAGCATGTTAGCTAACCCTTCCCCTAACCTTAACCCTTTAACCTAACTCCTAACCTTAGCCCTAATCAAACCCCTAACCCCTAGCCTAGCTAACGTTAGCCACGTAGCTAACGTTAGCGTTAGCCACCTAGTTAACGTTAGCCACAACAAATTGGAATTCATAACGTATCATACATTTTGCAAATTCGTAACATATCATATGAATTTACATTTACTATGTTACGTCCAACCCTGAGACCAAGTTGCAGGGTTGGTCTGAGACCTACAGGCGCCTGCTCGAGATGTTCCTATGAGAAGGGAACTGATCTACATATGGTATGGGACTGTGAACAAAGAGGTTCTGGACTAATGTACTGAACAGTATTACTAAAGTTTTAGGGTTCGCCATTGACCCAGATCCTGCAATATGTATTCTGGTATATAATCCAGGGTAACTAACACAAAAACAGGTGGATAGCCTGGGCCCTAACAGTCACGAAAACAGGTGGATAGCCTGGGCCATAACAGTCACGAAAACAGGTGGATAGCCTGGGCTCCAACAGTCTGCTTTTCTTTCAATGGAAGGAAGGGGCTACACTAAATATACATCAGTGGAGTAATGCAATGCTCAAAATCCTAAACTTGAGTCATGTATCAAAACATAAGAAAATTATCAAATTACGAAAACATGTCAAATCAAATGCTATTTGTCACATGCTTCGTAAACAACAGGTGAAATGCTTTATTACGGGCCCTTCCCAACAATGCAGAGAAAATAGAGAAATAATAGGAAAATAATAGCACAAGGAATAAATCCACAATGAGTAACGATGACTTGGCTATACAGTGCCTTGCAAAAGTATTCATCCCCCTTGGCGTTTTTCCTATTTTGTTGCATTACAACCTGTAATTTAAATGGATTTTTATTTGGATTTCATGTAATGGACACAAAATAGTCCAAATTGGTGAAGTGAAATGAAATAAATAACTTGTTTCAAAAAATTATAAAAAATAAGTAACGGAAAAGTGGTGCGTGCATATGTATTCACCCCCTTTGCTACGAAGCCCCTAAATAAGATCTGCCTCCTCAACCCTCCTCTCCTCCCTTTCTGCATCATTTGACTCTCTGTGTCCCCTATCCTCCCGGCCGGCTCGGTCCTCCCCTCCAGCTCCGTGGCTTGATGACTCATTGCGAGCTCACAGAACAGAGCTCCGGGCAGCGGAGCGGAAATGGAAGAAAACTAAACTCCCTGCCGACCTGGCATCTTTTCACTCCCTCCTCTCTACATTTTCTTCATCTGTTTCTGCTGCTAAGGCCACCTTCTACCACTCTAAATTCCAAGCATCTGCCTCTAACCCTAGGAAGCTCTTTGCCACATTTTCCTCCCTCCTGAATCCTCCCCCCCCCCCCCCCCCCCCCCTCTCTCTCTGTGGATGACTTCGTCAACCACTTTGAAAAGAAGGTTGACGACATCCGATCCTCGTTTGTTAAGTCTAATGACACTGCTGGTCCTGCTCACACTGCCCTACCCTATGCTTTGACTTCTTTCTCCCCTCTCTCTCCAGATAAAATCCTGCGACTTGTGACTGCAGGCCGCCCAACAACCTGCCCGCTTGACCCCATCCCCTCCTCCCTTCTCCAGACCATCTCCGGTGACCTTCTCCCCTACCTCACCTCGCTGATCAACTCATCCTTGACCGCTGGCCATGTCCCTTCCGTCTTCAAGAGAGCGAGAGTTGCTCCCCTTCTCAAAAAACCAACACTCGACCCCACTGATGTCAACAACTACAGACCAGTATCCCTTCTTTCTTTTCTTTCCAAAACTATTGAGCGTGCCGTCTTTAGCCAACTCTCTTGCTATCTCTCTCAGAATGACCTTCTTGATCCAAACCAATCAGGTTTCAGGACTGGTCATTCAACTGAGACTGCTCTTCTCTGTGTCACAGAGACTCTCCGCACTGCTAAAGCTAACTCTCTCTCCTCTGCTCTTGTCCTTCTAGACCTGTCTGCTGCCTTTGATACTGTGAACCATCAGATCCTCCTCTCCACCCTCTCCGAGCTGGACATCTCCGGCGCGGCTCACTCCTGGATTGCGTCCTACCTGACCGGTCGCTCCTACCAAGTGGCGTGGCGGGAAGCTGTCTCCGCACCACGTGCTCTCACCACTGGTGTCCCCCAGGGCTCGGTTCTAGGCCCTCTCCTTTTCTCCCTATACACCAAGTCACTTGGCTCTGTCATATCCTCACATGGCCTTTCCTATCATTGCTACGCTGACGATACACAACTAATCTTCTCCTTTCCCCCTTCTGATAACCAGGTGGCAAATCGCATCTCTGCATGTCTGGCAGACATATCAGTATGGATGACGGATCACCACCTCAAGCTGAACCCTGGCAAGACGGAGCTGCTCTTCCTCCCGGGGAAGGACTGCCCGTTCCATGATCTCGCCATCACGGTTGACAACTCCGCTGTGTCCTCCTCCCAGAGTGCAAAGAGCCTAGGCGTGACCCTGGACAACACCCTGTCGTTCTCCGCCAACATCAAGGCGGTGACCCGCTCCTGCAGGTTCATGCTCTACAACATTCGGAGAGTGCGACCCTGCCTTACACAGGAAGCGGCGCAGGTCCTGGTCCAGGCACTTGTCATCTCCCGTCTGGACTACTGCAACTCGCTGTTGGCTGGCCTCCCTGCCTGTGCCATTAAACCCCTACAACTCATCCAGAATGCCGCAGCCCGTCTGGTGTTCAACCTTCCCAAGTTCTCTCACGTCACCCCCCTCCTCCGCACACTCCACTGGCTTCCAGTTGAAGCTCGCATCCGCTACAAGACCATGGTGCTTGCCTATGGAGCAGTGAGGGGAACGGCACCTCTGTACCTTCAGGCTCTGATCAGTCCCTACACCCAAACGAGGGCATTGCGTTCATCCACCTCTGGCCTGCTAGCTCCCCTTCCTCTGCGGAAGCATAGCTCCCGCTCAGCCCAGTCAAAACTGTTCGCTGCTCTGGCACCCCAATGGTGGAACAAGCTCCCTCACGACGCCAGGACAGCGGAGTCACTCACCACCTTCCGGAGACATTTGAAACCCCACCTCTTTAAGGAATACCTGGGATAGGATAAAGTATTCCTTCTAACCCCCCCAAATTGTAAAGTGGTTATCCCACTGGCTATAGGGTGAACGCACCAATTTGTGAGTCGCTCTGGCTAAGAGCGTCTGCTAAATGACGTTAATGTGCCCTTGAGCAAGGCACTTAACCCTAATTGCTCCTGTAAGTCGCTCTGGATAAGAGCGTCTGCTAAATGACTAAAATGTAAATGTAAATGTAAATCTGGTGCAACCAATTACCTTCAGAATTCACATAATTAGTTAAATAAAGTCCACCTGTGTGCAATCTAAGTGTCACATGATCTGTCACATGATCTCAGTATATATACACCTGTTCTGAAAGGCCCCAGAGTCTGCAACACCACTAAGCACGGGGCACCACCAAGCAAGCGGCACCATGAAGACTAAGGAGCTCTCCAAACAGCTCAGGGACAAAGTTGTGGAGAAGTACAGATCAGGGTTGGGTTATAAAAAAATATCCCAAACTTTGAACATCCCACGGAGCACCATTAAATCCATTATTAAAAAATTTAAAGAATATGGCACAATAACAAACCTGCAAAGAGAGGGCCGCCCACCAAAACTCACGGGCCAGGCAAGGAAGGCATTAATCAGAGAGGCAACAAAGAGACCAAAGATAACCCTGAAGGAGATGCAAAGCTCCACAGCGGAGATTGGAGTATCTGTACATAGGACCACTTTAAGCCGTACACTCCACAGAGCTGGGCTTTACAGAATAGTGGCCCGAAAAAAGCCATTGCTTAAAGAAAAAAATAAGCAAACATGTTTGGTGTTCGCCAAAAGCCATGTGGGAGACTCCCCAAACATATGGAAGAAGGTACTCTGGTTAGATGAGACTAAAATTGAGCTTTTTGGCCATCAAGGAAAACACTATGTCTGGCTCAAACCCAACACCTCTCATCACCCCGAGAACACCATCCCCACAGTGAAGCATTGTGGTGGTGGCATCATGCTGTGGGGATGTTTTTCATCGGCAGGGACTGGGAAACTGGTCAGAATTGAAGGAATGATGGATGATGCAAAATACAGAGAAATTCTTGAGGGAAACCGGTTTCAGTCTTCCAGAGATTTGAGACTGGGACGGAGGTTCACCTTCCAGCAGGACAATGACCCTAAGCATACTGCTAAAGCAACACTCGAGTGGTTTAAGGGGAAACATTTAAATGTCTTGGAATGGTGTCGTAGAAACATTTGACTAAGAGATAATCAACTCAAAATGAAATATCTCTCAAGACACAGGAGCCTGTGAATTCAAGAATTAGACTTTATTGCATAACAAAGCCTGAGTTTTTCTCCATGGAGCAACTGCCTCCCTCTGGCTAAGAGATCTCTTATATAGACACATATGAAAAAAACATGCATACATTCCTAACTGTTTTTTAGTTCTGCACTCTGCACCACCCCTCTTTTTCAACGTCCAGCTGTTACACATTATCCACTCCAAAATGTCATGAATGCCCTTTTCCATATGAAGCCTCTTATTCTATCATTCTATTGGCTGCGTGGCTTGGGCCCCTTCTTAACACTAATGTACTGCACACTGTTTAAGAGCCTCTGTGAAAAAACACATACATTTATTCAAAACACAGCATATACTTCATGTCTATATTCCTTATTTAAGCATGTTTCTGAATTATACAATATCAAACATGTTTATTACATTTTACCTTTGGCATCTCCCTACATGTGCCATAATGATACATAAAATAATCCTATATATCCCCCCTATGGGACATTCCAATATTGTCCCAAATAATACAAAGATTAATTTTAAAATATATGTAAGCATGTGCATTTACTTATTCTTAGCCTTGCCATATTTGGTTTCACTTCACACGCATATATTTAAACCAATATATCTTCCTCAATACTTGACCCATCCTGATGAGGTCCCATAGCCCAGTCAGGAATTGGATACAAGTCTGCAAGGTTTTCCTCTAAATTAACCTCCACATTTTCCTGTTGGGCTTTGTAACCATGGCAGGCCCATCCACCCCCAGGGACAACTCCATACAGACATTCAGGATTCCCAAATGGACAGTCCATTGGTCCTTCTTTAACATTACAAGATTTCCCATATTTATTAACATACTGTCCTGGGGCTCCCTGAACTGGATGTATTTCCTTGGCTGAAATAGTAACAATTGTCTGTACAGTCATCTGTTTTACTGTGGTTTGAATCAAAAGTGATTTTAACAGAGGTAGTATACAACAAAACACTACTCCCATTACTACAAGTGATATTCCTATCATTATTGCCATTTTTGTAAACATTGCACCCCATTTTCCCAAAGTTAATTCCATCCAGTCCCAAACATGAACATCATACCCAGCATTATCCTTAACCTCTTTTCGTAGTCCCTTGAGTTTAGTCATTGCTTCAGTGAAAGAACCATCCGGGGCAGTATTATTGGGGATAAAAGTACAACATTCATCTCCAAACATAACACAAACTCCACCTTTTTCCGCTAATAGCCAGTTTAAAGCCTGCCTATTCTGCCATGCCATTCTACTGGTAGTCTGTACTTGCTCTCCTAAAGCTGATAATGCAGAGTCTGTGTAATTAATAAACCTTTGTTGATTATAATAAATATAATTGATCCATTCTAGGTTTTTGTTGGTTGTAATCCAGACAAATATTGATTCAAATCCTGCTTTAATTTCATCTCTTGCCTTATATTCATTTGGAATTCCTCTGGGTTGACCTATTGCATCCAAATATACACTGGGGTCATGTTCATATGATCTTTTTACCCTTTTATTATTATTCTGTGCATCCCTATTTGTTGTTTGGTCTACCTCCCACTCTGATATAACCACCTCCTGAAGCATTTGTACTCTAGCACATACTCCCTTCCATCCTTTAAGCAAAGTAGCTCTAATCCTTTGTCCTCCACATACCCAAAATAAATCTGCCACTGCCACCGATTGATCCTCATAAGGAGAAATCAATGGCATTGCCAGTGTTTGCTTCTCACATTCCCCAGGGTCACCCGGCCCTCCATTTGTAGCTATTACCCCAGTACTTGATCCTGCTGCCTGATAAATTGCTCTGTGGGGGGTATCTGCATTCCAGGACGTATCATTATTTAGGTGCCATGTGGTCTCACACTTTCCCTTAAATTTTCCCAAATCGTGCTCCCCATCTGTTTTATTGTAGCATTCATAATTTAGATTATAGTCTATACGGTATTTTTCCGGTGCTTCCATTTTTCTGGGCTCTATTCTGATATCTAATTTTTTACAACACTCTCCCCATCCTGTTTGATTATAGAATCTGTAATGATAGGGATTTCCCAAAAATGATAAACATTCTGCAGGACAGTAGGGCCTTTCTCCTCTTTTAAGATGACAGTAGCTTCGTTGGAAGTTAGCACAGTCCTTGTAACTGTGTGGACTTGGTATTACTATCAATTCTTTTAATGGAGAAGGAGCACATACCAAACAATTTGTTTTTCTATTAATTATTTTAGCTGAATATTGTGCCCATTTGTACCAATCATTTTGCATGGCTCCCTCCCATAGCCTTTCTATTTTTTGTGATGCTATTATTACTTTCGGTATTACTGTTGGGGCTGAGGTAGATTGTCTATTTTCCTGACTTCCCCAGTTTGTTAAAGAATCCAATACATTTTGAAAAAACCCATTTGTTCCTATTATTTCTAATCCTGTCTTTGTTAGTTCAACTGCTATAGTACTTAGTGGTCCTTGGGTAGTGGTCATAGTTACCTTAACTATTTCAGGTTCTTCCTCCTGTCCAGATTGGTGTTTGGAAATAGGATCAATGTCCATTGTTGTTATACTATTTCCTTCTAACCCTTTAACACTATCTATTTCCAATATGTATTTTGCATTATTTTCTTGAGTCAATTCCTTAAAGGTAATTTCCCAACTAGTGTCTCCTTTGTTAACTTCTATTTGACAGCCATATTCATCCCAGATTGCTTCTCCTCTTGTATGATGTTTAGCCCACCCACAAAGTGATTTCTCCGGCAGAGGTTTTATCCTACGTATTGAAAAGGATCTTTGAGTTTCTTCAACTGTCAGTACTTGCGCTGGAATAGAAATACTAGTTCGAGCTATCCCCAATGGTACATGATTTTTTATTCTATTCTTCAATCTAACTTTAGGGGCCAATTTCTTAAGTACTGATGGAATCATGAGATGTTTAGCTTGTTTTATATCCATTATTTTTCCATGTCTATTTACTTTTGGCTCAACTTCTACACAATTATTTTTTTTACATTTGATTCTAAACATTACATATCCTTCAATCTGACACTTCCCCAATCTAGGCCATCCTGTATACGACACTTGTTCTTTGTTTACAACAGCAATTCTTCCTGGCTCAGTAAGACTATCTCTAGAATATTGTATAGTAGTAGGCAGACCCACTACCATCTCTCCTAGGTTAACTGCTATTACCGTTAGAGCAATTCCACAGTTCTTAAATTGTCGGAGATCATGTGAGGGCAGAGAAGTCAATTGTGGGAAAGTCTCTTTCCTTAACAGCAGAGGAGTCTCTTCCTTCAATGGTAGAAAGATCACTTCTTCCTCCTTCTCCTGTTGTCCCTCCACTCCCTGGGTGTCTGCTTGTGTTTGGGGGATCTGCCATGGCAGGCATCCTATCAGCAGTATTCCCCACATCATCAGGCCCCACCTCCCGACTCTCCGGATTTTCAGGTGGGAGTGCCTGTTGTCCTTCAACGTTGGCACTTGGACTCGTGCATGCTTCTTCTTCTTGGACTCCATCTGGTGCCTCGACATCCTCCTCTTCCCCATGGCTCGCCAATGGCAGACTGGTTCTCTTCGGGACCCTGGTGCAGTGGTTTAGATGGTACCACGTCGTACTTCCTTCCACCTGTACTGCTGTGGGCGTCGCTCGGATCACCGTATATGGTCCTTCTCTCCTGGGCTCGTTCCACTTCCTACGAAACACTCGGATGTAGACTTGATCTCCTGGAATCACCGGTCCTGGCTCCTCTGGTCCAGGTTCCGGTTCTCGCCCTTTTTCCTGGAGATAGATCACTTTATGTATAGCAGTTAGTTGTCTTACATATGCTTTAAGTTCCATCTCTAATTGTTCCAATGAGGGTCCTTTGTAGGGCCCTCTTAGACCTGGCACTGGCATGGGTCGACCCGTAAGCATTTCATGCGGGGTTAGATGCGTATTTCTGTTAGTTTGCATGCGATAACTCATCAATGCTAGTGGTAGTGCATCCACCCAATTGAGTTTTGCACTAGCACAGATTTTATTCAGTTTAGCCTTGAGGGTGCCATTAATTCTCTCAACCATCCCCTGAGATTGCGGATGATACACACACCCTAATCTTTGCTTAATCCTTAGCTGCTGTAATACTTGCTTCACTGTTTTCTGAATAAACGCTGATCCATTGTCTGAACTGATTTCTGTTGGTATTCCGAATCTGGGTATTACTTCTCTAGTTAGAAATTTGATTACTGTTCCTGATCCTAGATCTGCTGAGGGTACCGCTTCTACCCATCTACTGAATCTATCTATGATCACTAGCATGTACCTTTTGCCATTCACCTTTTTTATCATATCTACATAGTCCATGACTAAATGTCGAAATGGTCCTTCAGGAACCGGTATGTGCCCTATAGGTGTTGTTATCCCTTTCCTTACATTGTTTTGTGCACACACCTCACATCTTGCTAATGCCTCATCTATTGTTGCCTGTAGGTATGGAGACCAGTATCCTTGTTTTTTAATTTTCCTTACTATTTCCCCCATTGCGCAATGGTCAAAACCATTCGCATCAGTTATCAGTAAGTTGAGCAACACAATGGGTGCTACTATGGTACCTTCATGTGACCTCCATAATCCCTTCACATCTTTGGTGGCCCCTCTTTTGTGCCACATAGTCTGTTCATAAGGTCCTGCTCTTTCCTGCATCCTTATTATATCGTCTGGCTGTGGCATGGATTCAATAATGACCATTGGTGCTGTTAACACTGGGACGGTGCATCTAGATGCCTTTCTTGCAGCTTCATCAGCTGCATTGTTTCCTTTAGTTATAAATCCTTTTCCTTTTCTATGCGCCTGACATTTCACTATCGCCAATTTAGTGGGATACATTAACGCCATCATTAATTCCACAATCTGCTTGTGGTGTTGTATGGGTGTACCATCGCTTTTCTTGAACCCTCGCTGCTTCCAGACTGCCCCAAATAGATGACACACCCCATGTGCATATGCTGAATCAGTATAGATATTAACAGTTTTTCGTTTCCCTACGATGCAAGCTGCAGTGAGTGCTTTTAGTTCAGCCAACTGGGCTGAGCATGGCTGTGGACAGTACTCTGCTATCACCTCTTTGAAACTTTCTCCTTGTTTTTGCACTACTGCATAGCCTGCATGATTTCCCACATGATCTTTATAACAGGATCCATCAACAAAATACTCTTCTACGCACTCTTCCCCTAGGCTGGACAACGGGGTTGACTCTAAGTCTGGCCTTAGTCGAGTAAATGTCAATGAATCTGCTACACAGTCATGTGCTTGCCCCTCAAACTCTAAGGGGATTCTTTCAGCTGGGTTTACTGTACTGCATCGTTTAATGGAAACATCTGGATAGGTCAATAGAGTCAAGTATTCCAAAGTTCTAGCATTGGTAAGGACAAACTTCCCTTGTTCTATTAGTTCCACTATTTTATGGTGTGTATATATTATTACCGGATATCCCATAGTAATTGTGGACGCTTTGTCATATGCATATTGTAATGCAGCTAGACCTTGATAACAGGGTGGATATCCCTGGGCAACAGAATCTAGTTTAGAACTATAATACACAATAGGTTGTTTTCGTCTTCCACTGCATGTCTCTTGCATAAGTACCGCTGTTGCATACCTATCACATCTATTTGCCACATACAACAAGAATGGTTTTGTGTAATCTGGGGCTGCTAGAGCCGGAGCTGACTGTATTTCCTTCTTTATTGTTTCGAACGCAGTCAATGCGTCAATGTTCCATTCCAGGCTTGCTCTAAGGTCTAGTTGTCCTGCTTCTTTCATGATTTCTCGTAGAGGAGCAGTTTTAACTGCATACTCCTCTATCCAGTCTGAGCTGAATCCAGTCATCCCTAAGAACGTCATCATCTGAGCAACTGTTTGAGGTAGTGGTGCCTTGCTGATTCCTTCCAATTGTCCTGGTGCTATTGCCTTTGTTCCATGTGCAATTGTTCTTCCTAGATATTCAACTTGGGATTGGCAATACTGAAGTTTCTTTTTTGACACCTTGTGTCCTCCTTCTGCCAGTCGCTTTAAAACCTTTATAGAATCAGCATGGCATTGTTCTAAAGAGGTAGCGCAGATCAACAGGTCATCCACGTACTGGATCAATGTTCCTTCAAGTATTAGATCTTCTAGATCTACTCTTAACACCCGATTGAACAAATGAGGAGAATGCTTAAATCCCTGTGGAGTTCGAGTATACGTAAATTGTTTACCTTTGTAGGTAAATGCAAACAAGTGTCTTCATTCTTCTGCCAGGGGCACACTAAAAAATGCTCCACATAAGTCAATCACTGTGAAGTACTTTGCTTCTGGGGGAACATTGGTGAGTAGCGTATGAGGGTTTGGAACATCAGCAGGCCAATCTTGTACTATTTCATTTATGGCCCTTAAATCATGTACCAGCCTCCACGTTTTCCCATCTGCTTTAAGGACCGGCAACAAAGGTGTATTACAACAACTTTGTGTTTCTATTAGTACTCCTGCTTTTATCAGTCCTTCAATTGTGCCACTGATGCCCTCTTCTGCTTCAGGTTTCATATGGTATTGAGCCCTCCAAGGGGGCTTAACATGTGGCTTTGTTTTGACAAACACAGGACTTGCCGATTTTACCAATCCAACATCTGTATCATGTTGTGACCATACCTCCTGAGGTATGTTTTTCTCCATTTCCTGTTTTAGCTTGTCCTCCAATTCTGTCACTTCCCCTAGCTGTGTTAGCTGTTGGGATGTAACTTCCACTGCCCTGGGGTCCCCAGTCATCATTGTAGTATGGTGTATTTTGATTAAGGCTTTATCTTTCGAGTGATAAATCAGTGGATTTTCTGTTTTGTTCCACTGAATTGTTTTTGCTCGCATCATCATGGTGCCCAAATCCTTAGCCTCCATTCCCTTGTTCACCAGCAAGGTAATGTGTGGGGCAGCTTTAGAAACATTATACCATTTTGCCACAAAGTCTGAGCCATCCATGTCCGTCACCTCCATTGCTGCTCCTTGATTTCCTATAATTATGTACTGAGACATTATAGGTACTGATTTCCCATTTGTATTTAACAACCACAGTTGCTCTAAAAGATCATCACGATAGGGATCATATTGCATGGTGCAGTGAAATTCTGACTTTCCTCTTTCCGCTTCTGGTATCTGAGCCTGAATAAACCTACCCCATTTCTTTACTACTCTATCTACTTCTGTCTCAATATCCCCTAACCAATAGACATTTGCTGTATCCTGTTTCATTACCATTTGTAAGTTCAACCCTGCCCTTTCAATAATTACTCCTTCAGAGGAACATCGAATTTGTATACCCATTTTGCATAGGGCATCTCTTCCCAATAGATTGACAGGGGTGTGTTCTGATACAAGTATAGGGAGGGTTGCGGATTTGTCATCCGCTGTCAGGCGAACTGGAGCTGTCATTGGAATTAACTGCGTTTGTCCCGAGAATCCTATAGTTTTGGCATATTTGCCAGACATGGGGAGGTGAGAGGCATAATTTGGACTTACACAAGTGTAAGTGGCTCCAGTATCAACCATCATTGGTGTGCCTCTGTTCTCTATTTGAACCTGCAGCATAGGTTCTTGATCAGCTTGTGTAGTTAGTACTGTAAACTGACCCTCCCCGGTAGGATTCTCTGGGCACCCCTAGTACCCCTGATTAGGCCCAGCCCATGGATTCACAGGACCTTGGATTTGTTGCTGATTTTGTTGCCAGCCGTCAGGTTGCTTCCAATTATGTTGGTTTTTGTTCCCCTGTTGTTGCCAGGGTTTTGTGGGGCAGTTTCGTTTGATATGCCCTTGCTGCTGGCATCCCCAGCAAATTCCAGGTTGCGCTTGTGGGCCCTGATTTCCTCCTTTTTGATTATTTTGCTGAAATTTTTGTTGTTTATTGTTATTATTCCATTGCCGGGGTTGTTGTGCATACACATTCACTACTGGTACTGTGGGTTGTACTTGGGCCTGTGGCACGGGAGGCAGATATGGCCCTCCTGGAGTAACTGCAGCCATCATTCCTGTTTCATTCGCAGGTGCTGCTACTGGGGCCTGGATTTTCTTCTTCCCTCTGTTTGTCAGTTCTTCCAATTGGAGTTGAATGTCTCTCCCCTGCTCCATAAGTCTCTGTTCATCCTTTCTGTGTTTTTCTACTGCATGTATCACATGGTCACAGAATTCTTTGTGTGTCTTTGAGGTTAGTCCCACCACATCCTCCAGCCTGCTTCTTACTGATTGGGGCATTGCCTCTATTATGGAGTTTCGGAATAGAGTTGTCATCAGTGGGTCCCCTTCTGGATCTCGTTCCGTTTCCAGTCTCCATCGTTTCATCTGTTCATGTAGATAGGCAGCTGGATTCTCAGTTTCTCCCAGTGTCCCCCCTTTCAGTGACTTGGGGTCAATTCTCGCCGGGTATTCCAGTCTTAGTGCTTGCCAGACTTCGGGGCGGTGTGAATCAAAGTCCATCCCATCTCCTTGTGGGTCACTCACTTCTCTACTCAGGTCACTGTTCCCCAGTATATCCTCCATCTTTGCCTTTCCAACCACCCTTGCCAACAGTGCCTTCAGATCCCCCACAGCCAGCAGTTTCCCCATGGTCTGTTCCTCAAAAATCCTAATCCATTTTCCCGCCCCATCATGCAAATCTGGCAGACGGGCAACCAATCCTTCCAGGTCCTGTGATCCCCACGGAGCATAGTGAGCCTGGGTACCTTTTATCAGAATTGGATATTGTCCCTTATATTTTTCAGGCCTTCTCAATGTTCTCCTATTGCGCAATCTTTCTTCTCTTACGCCTTGATTGCAATCTCCCCATATGTCAGCTGCTGCTCCCTCCTCCTCTAGCTCTCTGCCTGTATGCTGTCTTACCTCACTTTGCTCCCTTTTTTTTCTTTCTTTTTCTCTCAACAATCGCCTCATCCTGTCCATTTCTCTCTCTATTTGTTCGTTTGTTGCTTCAATTTCTGCCATTTCTTCATCTGAGAGTTCTCCATCATCTCTCTTCGTCATTTTCATTCTTCCCAATGCTTCCCTCAGCTCTCCATAGCAGTCCAATCTATTTGGCTTGATTTCTGCCCTTCGCTTGATTCCTTCTGTTTCCTTTGAGTCTTTTTCCATCCTTTGGGAGGATGTAAACAAAGGTCTTTCTTCTTCCATTTCTATTTCTCCTTTTATTGATACTACTCCGGACACCTGGGGATGTTGTCCACCAACATATGGTGGGGGTCCCACAGACCAATCTGCTTTCTTTTTGTTTGTTTTCTCATCATCTTTTTTCAACATGTTTCTGGCTTCTCGCATGTTCCTTAGCAATCCTTCTCCTTCCATTTTGAACATGTTGAGTACTTCTTTTTCTCTTTCTTTTTTGACGCTTCTCTTCTTTCCTGTGTCTTTTGTTTTATGGTTCTTTATCAGTGTTTCCATTTCCTCACACACCGAGACATCAAATGTTCCTCCTTCTGGCCATTTGGTGCCCATTTTCCTGGTGCGTTTCTCCCATTTTTCAGATGTTTTCGCTATTTCTTCCTTGCCTAAGGGATACCTGGCACTCAGTATTTCTACCGCCGTTTTATTCATATTTATGGCCTATATTTTTTAACTTCCTTTTTAATCTATTTTAGTATTCCTCCTATTTATTTATTCTTATATTATTATTTGTTTTTATTGTTAGACTATTTGTGCTTCTTTGATTATTGTTTGGTTAGAACTTATTTATTATTAATGGGCATTTGACAGTCTCCTTATATCATAATAATATTTCCTGATGTCCACTTTTGTGTGGACACCTCATAAATCTTTCTCTTCCTCGTGTTTTTATCTTAGCTTTAAATCACTCAGCTATATTCTTTATGTAATAATAAAATGATTCACCCTGATGTCCACTTTTCCTTTGTGTGGACAACTTATAAATCTTTCCCTTCCTAGTGTTTTTCTTTAGCTTTAAATCACTCAGCTATATTCTTAATGTAATAATAAAATGATTTACCCTGATGTCCACTTTTCCTTTGTGTGGACAACTTATAAATCTTTCCCTTCCTAGTGTTTTTCCTTAGCTTTAAATCACTCAGCTATATTCTTTATGTAATAATAAAATGACTTATCCTGATGTCCACTTTTCTTTTGTGTGGACAACTTATAAATCCTTCCCTTCCTAGTACAGAGATTTTCACACTCACTTGCACTCTCACTCTTTTACTCTTTCACTCTTGGTGTGAGACCGGGTGCGTCCTTCCTACCAGGTCACACTTAAGTAACGGTCCAGGAAAGGTGCGCCAACCTTTCTCCACCCAACACAGAGATTTCCACACTCACTTTCACTCTCACTCTTTCACTCTTTCACTCTCGGTGTGAGACCGGGTGCGTCCTTCCTACCAGGTTACACTTAAGTAACGGTCCAGGAAAGGTGCGCCAACCTTTCTCCACCCAACACAGAGATTTTCACACTCACTTTCACTCTCACTCTTTCACTCTTTCACTCTCGGTGTGAGACCGGGTGCGTCCTTCCTACCAGGTCACACTTAAGTAACGGTCCAGGAAAGGTGCGCCAACCTTTCTCCACCCAACACAGAGATTTTCACACGACCCCAAACACAGCTTCTCTCCTCAACACAGAAAATGAGCTGTTATCTGCAGGATTTCTTATTATTCTCATTCATATAGATGAGCAGCCACTTGTGCCAAAATGAATCAGACAGTTGAATGACTCACAGCCACCAAAGTAAACCACTCACTCACATAAGATGAGCAGACCTACTCTTAGTTAACACTTTATCAAAAGGTTTAAGCCCTTGTGACTATTTAACCCGTTCACCTACTCAGGATGACCGGTGTTACTCCAATTTATGGTGTCACCTACGCCGGATGACCTAACTTTTTTACCTGATCAACCCTACCTAATTTTGGCATCACCACAACACAGGATGATGACCTGCCCGTTCAGTCCTCTGGAATTTTTGCTCTCCAAAGCGTTTATCCACAGGATTTATATTTATTTAGCCCCCTAGGTATTACACTTCCTCAACACACCTGGACTTCTACTACGCTTTCCTAAGCGACCTGTCAATTCTGCCCTATTTTTCTGTTACACTTTCTCAACACAGAAAAAGGAGCGGTATTACACAGGATTTCTGCCTACCTAAGCAGCCTATAAACGATACACTTTCGCTACACGTTCATAGCGGTATTCGAAGGACTTAACATGTTATTGTCTGATCACTCAACCAGCTGGAGAGCCGCCCGTGTCGAAATGACCCAGACAGAGCGATCAGCAAAATGAATCAAATGAATCGACCGAATCGAACAGACGCATCAGATGAGCAACCGAGTGACCCCGACGATTGAACGCACGAGCTGAGCAGTCGAATCAAACAGATCAATCAGACTGTCCAACTCAGCAACCCGAATGAGACAGATCAATCATCCAACCTGACCACAATCTATCAAATCTCAATGGATTAAACAGAATTTGTAGCAGGATGAACAATTGAATCAGATGTTTTGAAAAGAAAACGGTTCAGACGAACAACCGAGTGTCATTGACAAGTACAAGACGCGTCAAACCGTCGGTTTAGTCAAACAGATGCATTCATACTGACCAAATGATAAACTCAACCGAGACAGATAACCCACCCCACTCAACCACAATGACTGACCTACCCCAACCCAGGCAGACCTATTTATACTATTTTCTACTTATTGCAACCCTCGAGGCTTTTTTATCATTTAGCATGTATTTTAAATTCAAAGGCTCCCAGTGTCTAATTTTCTGGTTCTTATATTTGGAGAGACCTACTAGGTTTTTCTGCACATGTTGCCGAGCCCCAGATCGAACCACACAAACGTTATACTATATGAGTAAGAACTTGGCTTACCTCTTAAAAGCGGCCGCTTTTGTTTGTATGGTCCGTCCAAGCCGTTTCACAACCGCAGATGTACACCGTCTCTGATCCCTATTTTTAAACTTCTGGACAAGCTCGCCAATTATGTCGTAGAAACATTTGACTAAGAGATAATCAACTCAAAATGAAATATCTCTCAAGACACAGGAGCCTGTGAATTCAAGAATTAGACTTTATTGCATAACAAAGCCTGAGTTTTTCTCCATGGAGCAACTGTCTCCCTCTGGCTAAGAGATCTCTTATATAGACACATATGAAAAAAACATGCATACATTCCTAACTGTTTTTTAGTTCTGCACTCTGCACCACCCCTCTTTTTCAACGTCCAGCTGTTACACATTATCCACTCCAAAATGTCATGAATGCCCTTTTCCATATGAAGCCTCTTATTCTATCATTCTATTGGCTGCGTGGCTTGGGCCCCTTCTTAACACTAATGTACTGCACACTGTTTAAGAGCCTCTGTGAAAAAACACATACATTTATTCAAAACACAGCATATACTTCATGTCTATATTCCTTATTTAAGCATGTTTCTGAATTATACAATATCAAACATGTTTATTACATTTTACCTTTGGCATCTCCCTACATGTGCCATAATGATACATAAAATAATCCTATAATGGCCTAGTCAAAGCCCAGACCTCAATCCAATTGAGAATCTGTGGTATGACCTAAAGATTGCTGTACACCAGCGGAACCCATACAACTTGAAGGAGCTGGAGCTGTTTTGCCTTGAAGAATGGGCAAAAATCCCAGTGGCTAGATGTGCCAAGCTTAGAGAGACATACCCCAAGAGACTTGCAGCTGTAATTGCTGCAAAAGGTGTCTCTACAAAGTATTGAATAGTTATGCACGCTCAAGTTTTCTGTTTTTTTGTTTTATTTCTTGTTTGTTTCACAATTTTTTTTTATTTTGCATCTTCAAAGTGGTAGGCATGTTGAGTAAATCAAATGATACAAATCAATTTTAATTCCAGGTTGTAAGGCAACAAAATAGGAAAAATGCCAAGGGGGGTGAATACTTTCACAAGCCACTGTATACACGGGGTACCAGTACTGATTCGATGTGCAGGGGTACGAGGTAATTGAGGTATATACAGTGGGGAAAAAAAGTATTTAGTCAGCCACCAATTGTGCAAGTTCTCCCACTTAAAAAGATGAGAGGCCTGTAATTTTCATCATAGGTACACGTCAACTATGACAGATAAAATGAGAATTTTTTTTCCAGAAAATCACATTGTAGGATTTTTTATGAATTTATTTGCAAATTATGGTGGAAAATAAGCATTTGGTCAATAACAAAAGTTTCTCAATACTTTGTTATATACCCTTTGTTGGCAATGACACAGGTCAAACATTTTCTGTAAGTCTTCACAAGGTTTTCACACACTGTTGCTGGTATTTTGGCCCATTCCTCCATGCAGATCTCCTCTAGAGCAGTGATGTTTTGGGGCTGTCGCTGGGCAACACAGACTTTCAACTCCCTCCAAAGATTTTCTATGGGGTTGAGATCTGGAGACTGGCTAGGCCACTCCAGGACCTTGAAATGCTTCTTACGAAGCCACTCCTTTGTTGCCCAGGCGGTGTGTTTGGGATCATTGTCATGCTGAAAGACCCAGCCACATTTCATCTTCAATGCCCTTGCTGATGGAAGGAGGTTTTCACTCAAAATCTCACGATACATGGCCCCATTCATTCTTTCCTTTACACGGATCAGTCGTCCTGGTCCCTTTGCAGAAAAACAGCCCCAAAGCATGATGTTTCCACCCCCATGCTTCACAGTAGGTATGGTGTTCTTTGGATGCAACTCAGCATTCTTTGTCCTCCAAACACGACGAGTTGAGTTTTTACCAAAAAGTTATATTTTGGTTTCATCTGACCATATGACATTCTCCCAATCCTCTTCTGGATCATCCAAATGCACTCTAGCAAACTTCAGACGGGCCTGGACATGTACTGGCTTAAGCAGGGGGACACGTCTGGCACTGCAGGATTTGAGTCCCTGGCGGTGTAGTGTGTTACTGATGGTAGGCTTTGTTACTTTGGTCCCAGCTCTCTGCAGGTCATTCACTAGGTCCCCCCGTGTGGTTCTGGGATTTTTGCTCACCGTTCTTGTGATCATTTTGACCCCACGGGGTGAGATCTTGCGTGGAGCCCCAGATCGAGGGAGATTATCAGTGGTTTTGTATGTCTTCCATTTCCTAATAATTGCTCCCACAGTTGATTTCTTCAAACCAAGCTGCTTACCTATTGCATATTCAGTCTTCCCAGCCTGGTGCAGGTCTACAATTTTGTTTCTGGTGTCCTTTGACAGCTCTTTGGTCTTGGCCATAGTGGAGTTTGGAGTGTGACTGTTTGAGGTTGTGGACAGATGTATTTTATACTGATAACAAGTTCAAACAGGTGCCATTAATACAGGTAACGAGTGGAGGACAGAGGAGCCTCTTAAAGAAGAAGTTACAGGTCTGTGAGAGCCAGAAATCTTGCTTGTTTGTAGGTGACCAAATACTTATTTTCCACCATAATTTGCTAATAAATTCATTAAAAATCCTACAATGTGATTTTCTGGATTTTTTCTCCTCCATTTGTCTGTCATAGTTGACGTGTACCTATGATGAAAATTACAGGCCTCTCTCATCTTTTTAAGTGGGAGAACTTGCACAATTGGTGGCTGACTAAATACTTTTTTTCCCCACTGTACAATACCGTCAAAAGTTTGGACACACCTACTCATTCAAGGGCTTTTACTATTTTTTACATTGTGGAATAATAGTGAAGACATCAAAACTATGAAATAACACATATGGAATCATGTAGTAACCAAAAAAGTGTTAAACAAATCAAAATATATTTGAGATTTGAGATTCTTCAAATAGCCACCCTTTGCCTTGATGACAGCTTTGCACACTCTTGGCATTCTCTCAACCAGCTTCATCTGGAATGCTTTTCCAACAGTCTTGAAGGAGTTCCCACATATGCTTAGCACTTGTTGGCTGCTTTTCCTTCACTCTGCCGTCCGACTCATCCCAAACCATCTCAATTGGGTTGAGGTCGGGGGATTGTGGAGGCCAGGTCATCTGATGCAGCACTCCATCGCTCTCCTTCTTGGTAAAATAGCCCGTACACAGCCTGGAGGTGTGTTGGGTCATTGTCCTGTTGTCCTGTTTTCTCTAGCCCAATGTCATGAGCCCAAACACAATCTCAAGCCCAATGTCATGAGCCCAAACACAATCTCTAGCCCAATGTCATGAGCCCAAACACAATCTCTAGCCCAATGTCATGAGCCCAAACACAATCTCAAGCTAAACCATTCCTTTTATTTAGTTGTTTTATTGTGTGTTTTATTTAACTCATGTTTGTGTTACTGTTAATCTTTTTAATGTTCTAGGACATTTGAAAGGTCCTGTAGAATTCGTATTTTGAGCAATGTACACTTTGCATAATCTTGGTACAGTTTGCAAAAGGACTTAAAACTAGATAATTTTATTCTGGTTGATGATTTTAAATACCAGATTGGAGGTTTGTTGACCACAGATGTCACATGTTTTTAAAAACCTGCTCTTTTAAACTCTCTTATGCACTTTGCACTGTTTTAACTCCCATTCATTGTTGTGTTATATGTTGTGTTGTGTTCTGTCTCATGTACAGTGCCTTCAGAAAGTATTCACACCCTTCACTTTTTCCACATTTTGTTGTGTTACAGCCTGAATTTAAAATGGATTGTTGTGATGTTGTGTCACTGGCCTACACACAATAATACCCCATAATGTCAAAGTGGAATTATGTTTTTAGAATTTTTTACAAAATGATAAATAATTAAAAGCTGAAATGTTTTGAGTCAATAAGTATTCAACCCCTTTGTTATGGCAAGCCTAAATAAGTTCAGGAGTAAAAATGTGCGCAACAAGTCACATAATAAGTTGCATGGACTCACTCTGTGTGCATTAATAGTGTTTAAAATGATTTTTGAATGACTACCTCATCTCTGTACCCCACACATACAATTTTCTGTAAGGTCCCTCAGTCGAGCAGTGAATTTCAAACAGATTCAACCACAAAGACCAGGGAGGTTTTCCAATGCCTTGCAAAGAAGGGCACCTATTGGTAGATGGTTAAAAATAAAAAAGCAGACATTGAATATCCCTTCGAGCAAGGTGAAGTTAATAATTACACTTTGGATGGTGCATCAATACACCAGTCACTACAAAGATACAGGCATCCTTCCTAACTCAGTTTCCGGAGAGGAAGGAAACCACTCAGGGATTTCACCATGAGGCCAATGGGGACTATAAATGGCTATGAAAGGAGAAAACTGAGGATGGATCAACAACATTGCAGTTACTCCACAATACTAACCTAATTGACCGAGTGAAAGGAAGGAAGCCTGTATATAATACAAATATTCCAAAACCATGCATCCTGTTTGCAATAAGGCACTAAAGTAAAACTGCAGAAAATGTGGCAAAGAAATTAACTTTATGTCCTGAATGCAAAGCATTATGTTTGGGTTAAATCCAACACAACACATCACTGAGTACCACTCTTCATATTTTCAAGCATGGTGGTGGCAGCATCATTGTTATGGATATATTGTCATCGGCAAGGATTAGGGAGTTTTTTTAGGATACAAATAAATGGAATGGAGCTAAGCACAAGCAAAATCCTAGAGGAAAACCTTGCCAACAGACACTGGGAGACATTCACCTTTCAGCAGGACAATAACCTAAAACACAAGGCCAAATATACACTGGAGTTGCTCACCAAGATCATATTGAATGTTCCTGAGTGGCCTAGTTACAGTTTTGACTTAAATCGGCTTGAAAATCTATAGCAAGACTTGAAAATGGCTGACTAGCAATGATCAACAACCGACTTGACCGAGCTTGAAGAATTGTAAAAAGAGTAATGTGCAAATATTGTACAATCCAGGTGTGCAAAGCTCTTAGAGACGTACCCAGAAAGACTCACAGCTGTAATCGCTGCCAAAGGTGATTCGAACATGTATTGACTCAGGGGTGTGAATACTTATGTTAATTATATATTTATGTATTTAATTTTCAAAACATTTTCAAACGTTTCTAAAAACATGTTTTCACTTTGTCATTATGGGGTATTGTGTGTAGACGGGTGAGAATTTAAAACATATATATTTAATCAATTTTGAATTCAGGCTGTAACACAACAAAATGTGGAGTAAGCCAAGAGGTATGAATACTTTCTGAAGACACTGTATGTGTGTGTGCTGCTGTCTTGGCTGGGGCTCACTTGAAAAAGAGATCCATATCTCAATGTGACTTCTCTGGTTCAGTAAAGGATATTAATAAAAAAAATATAATAAGGGTACTGTAATTTCAGATAATAGGCCTATTCACAAAGATCAGTCATTGTGGCACGCTCTCACGTAGCCTACAGTCACAAGAATGCACCTTATTTGGACCATAGACCTATTATTTACATCATGCATGCTAAAGGTACACAACATATTTTCAATGTAGGCAAAGGGGATTTTTATCACAATGATAAAATAGGTTAAATAAAATAGAATTGAAAATTGCCATACATTAATACATAAAGTAGAGGATATGTTTCTCCACGGGAATTGATTAGGTAGCGTGTGCTATTTCTGTTGACACTTTTCTTGCACTAGATTACCTCTATGACTTTTGAATGACCCTCTTATGCATCAAGAAACTCAGCGTGAACCATAGACCTCTCTTTGAATCAGTAAGGACTTAAGATAATAACAATGGTTCCACTGTGTGTTGCTATATAATGACACGTGCTGTGAAAAAGGTTACTTTTTAAGGGTTTATCAAAGCCGCTATATGTAACTCTTTGGGCGACCTGACCAAATTCACATAGAAATGTGAGTTATAGATGTGACATTCAGTCATTGAAAGCAAGTCTAAGAAGAGGTAGATCTGTTCTATGTGCGCTATTTCTATGCTTCCCGTTCTTAAGTTTTTTTACTTTCAGTTTTGTACACCAGCTTCAAACAGCTGAAAATACAATATTTCTGGTTATTGAAAATATATTTCACAGCGGTTTAGATGGTACAATGATTCTCTACACTTTCGTCACTTAAACTGAAATTAGGCGAACTATTATAATTTTTGTAACCAGGAAATGCCGGAGTGATTTCTCCATATTGCACCTTTAACATATAAGCAATAGGCTACATTTGATATCTCACTACAAGGGATTGGATTGACTCCTGGCGTTGCTTCTGAAAAAAATATAAACTTTTAGGGACATTTTTGTAACATTTTCAACACGTAATGACCCTTTTTTTATATTTGAAATAATGTTTTTATTTGCACCCATTATTGCCCAAATAAACATCGTCATTTGAACCCTTCTTATCTGTAAGAAATTCTTCTGATATTAATTTTCCAGCAGTAGACTGTAGTATGTATCTGGCACAGCAGGAGACAGTCTGTGGTAGACTAGTTTGATTCTCTGTCTCTATGTTGGTATTTCACTCTAATGGCCACCTAAAATCAACATCAAATTACGCAAACAGGCTTGTGATAACGTCACATTATTAATTGCGTCATGCTCACATGCATTTGGCACATCAATACCTCTTTCTGTTAATGTAAAAACTCTCTGACACAATCCATTGGTGGTGCACTCAGTATATTTCAAATCGATGCGGTACCCCACTCTTCGATCCTGATCCTGCCCGTGTCAATGAAAGTTCATTTAGTATTAACTTTAGAATGATCCTCAGTGGATTTCTATCCCTTCCTTCTGTCCTTGAAGCCTTGAATCAGTCTGCACTTGGATTCAGTCTGCACTTGCCTTCAATTAAACAGTTTTCCCCCCACATATAATAAGGGGCATTATGCAACTCCAGTTAGTCAGAGATTGGATCACGTTCAACCAATCAGAAGACCAAATCTTTTTAAAATCCAATTAAATCTAAAATCGATTAACCTCTATTTTGAAGTGGTTTCAGACTGAATCAATGACGTGAATCAATAGTGAAAACAGAGCGATAATCTGTCCACACAGGCTACTGCCCTTGTTTAACTCTCACTGGTCTAAATGTATTTACGTTTAGCTCCGCCGTGTGGTAACATGGAGTAGTGCAGGTAGTGACAGTGACTGACATTTCATAGCCTAGTAACAGCTTAGCTTCTCTATAGCTGTTTCCATATTTAGCTTCATGTTAGCCGCCATCATGAATGATGACTCAGTATGCACCAGGTGAGAAAATATTAATGTGCTAAAACAAAACAGTATTATTCATCAATTTAAAAAAACAGACACAGACACTGTGCACCCAGGGCTTCTGCCTTGTTTTGCACTATAATATAATGACATCACTTCATTGGCATCATGCAGTCTGTCTTTGTCTCAACCAATGGAAGACAACAGACATAAGTACCATACAACCAACACCTGTAGGCCTACACCCCTAGCCGCACCTCAGATATCTATACCTACTACAGACAGCTTCAAGGTAAAGGAAGCAGGCTATCTGTCTTACCATTATTCCAGACTAGCATTGCGTTACGAGCAGAAATACACATTTCCGTGGACTGAAAGGTAAATGGACAAGAAAGTATTCTTCGCCTTCTTCTTTTTTTTCTTTCTATTGCGGTCAACGTACACAACAGATGAGCCCACAGGACAACGCTCAGCCCTGCAGGGAAAATAGTGGTTGGTAGGGCCTAATCTTATCTATGGAACCCAATCAGAATATCAATGACTGCTCCGACAGAACTACCTTTAGCTGGTGGAGAGATGAAAGACAGTTCTCTTCTGTCAGATCAATCAGGGGACTCTTTAATCTTCCAGGTGGGTGACTGACCTATTTCTGTTTCTCTTTGGGGCAAAGTGACATCTTATGCACTTCTTGTACATTCATGTTGAAACAACCTCTTGACACACACACACACACACACACACACGCACACGCACGCACACACACACACACACACACACAGCATTACATGTCTCTACTCCTAGTACCACAGTACAAGTCAACTTTGATGAAAGACAAGTTTGGAGGGGGTGGGGCAGGTTGACTTCAGAGAACACACTTCAGCACGTTTGAGGAAAGGGTTCACATTCAGAGATCATATTCTCACACCTTTCTCTTACCAACCCATTTCAACTTCACATAACATCGGCACAGGTGGATTTCTCATTTTACTCCTTTAGTAAAAGGTCTTGTCATTTAGTCATAGTACATATTGGGGAAGCTTATAGTGTGGTACAGAACCATGTACTCTCATCATGTGTATAGTATAGAACATCTACATGGTATGTTTTTCATTTGGCCTCATATGCTTTGATTTATGTTCTGCCAAAGGAACTCAGTAAGAAATAAGATTGGGTTTTGTTAGACACACAGTAGAATGTTTGGGTATCAGTTGAATAAAGAAACAATCCTATCAAGTACCCAAATCTTGACTGAACACAAATAAATTGTTTAGGGTTAGCGCTACTAACAATATGACTCACTAACAGATTGCTACAGCGGTTCCGACAACACAAAAACTGTGTCAATGCTAGTTTACTGACTCTAAAGTTCTGGCGACTTGCTATGTCAGCACTTTCAGAGTAATCGAATTTGGTTTCTGAATGTAGCTTTGCGACACCCAAGCAGTGACATGAGACATTGAGGTTGCTGACCCCACAGAAGACATAATGTAGAACAAAAACTGAACTTTTCTTCTTTTGCTTACAGTGCAGATTCAGTATCATAACCCCTTTTAGCTGTACTTTTAACTGCATTGATCTCAACATTGACCCAAGCCAAAATCCTCCACCACAGAAATCCACTATCTCGGAAGACAACAACATGCAGAATTAAAGGCTCAGTGAAATCCACCATCTCGGAGTGACGAGTACTGAGTATACGAAGAGGCAGGACGCAGACGCAGGAATTAACAAGGTCAAGGTTTACTTAAACAATGACAAAGAGAAATAACAACGATAGTAGACACGAAGCTAAACAATCACACACAACATCTTCCAGAACAGTCCAGGGCTAAATAGGGGTGGTGATGAGATGATGAGGTGCAGGTGCGCTGGAGGTGATTAGGGTGCGTTGGGTTTCCATTCTGGTGTTGCCGAGGTGGTGCACTCAGACTGGTGGCTCAGTAGACCGACGAATCAGAGCGCTGGAGGGGAGCAACGGGAGGAGACGTGACACTCGGTCCACAACAACATGCAGAATTAAAGGCTCGGTGAAATCCACTATCGCTGTAGACAACAACATGCAGAATTAAAGGCTCGGTGAAATCCACTATCGCTGTAGACAACAACATGCAGCTCTAAAGTATCGGTGCTTGGCTTGACGCTGTTGTCGTAGAAAAACGTGTTTTAGCACTGGGCCGGAGCTAATGTGGTTCCATACGAGACATGCTGTGCATGGAGAGACGTGCACGTCTGTGTCTGTCTTGTGCTGTGGAGTAGAAGTGGTCCTCCCACTCTGGCGTGGAATCAGCCCTGTCCTGTCTGTGGGGAGAGATGAGAGAGGGAGGGAGTAGAAGAGAGAGAGAGAGGATATGGAGGGGGAGAGAGATTGAGAACGAGACAGAGAAGGACGTGTGAGAATGAGATAGACATAGAGAGAGTGACTGTTTTCCCTCTGAGATGCTTTTATTCCACGCTGATACACTGATGGCTTCAGCCCATCAACTCCAGTAACTTGGCAGTTTAGTCCATCTCAGACAGATGTAGCAACTGCCACTCCCGCTCCCAACTACTCCCAGACACTCTCCCGGTACATGGTTAATAGAGGCCGGGGGGCTCTCCCGGTACATGGTTAATAGAGGCCGGGGTACTCTCCCGGTACATGGTTTATAGAGTCCGGGGCACTCTCCCGGTACATGGTTTATAGAGGCCGGGGCACTCTCCCGGTACATGGTTTATAGAGGACGGGGGGCCCTCCCAGTACATGGTTAATAGAGGCCGGGGCACTCTCCCGGTACATGGTTAATAGAGGCCTGGGCATTCTCCCGGTACATGGTTAATAGAGGCCGGGGGGCTCTCTCGGTACATGGTTAATAGAGACTGGGGGGCTCTCTCGGTACATGGTTAATAGAGGCCGGGGCACTCTCCCGGTACATGGTTAATAGAGGCCGGGGCACTCTCCCGGTACATGGTTAATAGAGGCCGGGGGCCCTCTCGGTACATGGTTAATAGAGACCGGGGCACTCTCCCTGTACATGGTTAATAGAGGCCGGGGGGCTCTCTCGGTACATGGTTAATAGAGGCCGGGGGAATCTCTCGGTACATGGTTAATAGAGGCCGGGGGCTCTCTCGGTACATGGTTAATAGAGGACGGGGGGCTCTCTCGGCACATGGTTAATAGAGGTCGGGGGGCTCTCTCGGTACATGGTTAATAGAGGCCGGGGGGCTCTCTCTGTACATGGTTAATAGAGGTCGGGGCACTCTCCCGGTACATGGTTAATAGAGGCCTGGGGGCTCCCTCAGTACATGGTTAATAGAGGCCGGGGGGGCTCTCTCGGTACATGGTTAATAGAGGCCGAGGGGCTCTCTCGGTACATGGTTAATAGAGGCCGGGGGGCTCTCTCGGTACATGGTTAATAGAGGCCGGGGGCTCTCTCGGTACATGGTTAATTGAGGCCGGGGCACTCTCCCAGTACATGGTTAATAGAGGCCGGGGCGCTCTCCCGGTACATGGTTAATAGAGGTTGGGAGGCTCTCTCGGTACATGGTTAATAGAGGTCGGGGCGCTCTCTCGGTACATGGTTAATAAAGGTCGGGGCGCTCTCTGTACATGGTTAATAGAGGCCTGGGGGCATGGTTACTATCCTATCATCCTATTCTGATTTACTGAACTCACTGTCATCATCCTGACTTTATGAAATATGTATATTTTTTAAATCATTGCAGTTGACAATATGAACATCATACTGACAAAAAGACTGAAATGTTCATAATCCACCTTTACCGTTAAACAACTCTTCAGAAGATCCTAGGGCCTTGACACGTAACAGTCACTTAATAAGATGGCCATCATTTTCACACTCACAGCATTGTATTAAAAGCATGTCCACAAGTAATGAGGGGTCATCGTGAGTCAGCATTTACATAAGGCTGTGCAGAGCAGGACATTGTGATGATAATAGACAGGCCATGTTCTCTTCAGTCAACGACTATGGGGTGAGGGGGGGGTTGGATTCATCTTTTCAATGGAACCTGCAAACCAGCCAGCTTCGGAATGAAGGGTTCCCAAAGGTCACCAGCCAAAGATGAGAATTAGCTTTTAGATTGGCACTGCTCATTCTACCCACAGACAAAAGGCTTTTAGATTGGCATTGCTTATTCTATCCACAGACAAAAAGCTTTTAAAGCTCATATGAATTGAAACTATTTCTGTTCTCTTTTGTGCTGGTGCTGCCACTCACATCATTGACTTAATAAAACCTCTACCTCCTGCTCAGTGAGACATCCCCTGAAGGTTCCATTTAACCCTCTGAAAAATACTTGTTGTTGTTATTGTTGTTGCAGAAGCATGTGGACTGAAGGCAGTGACCTTTGCCTTGATTATAATCTACTGCTGTGTGGATTATGGAAAGTCATTTCTCAGATATCTAACTAGGGACTTCATAAAAACAGTTTGTCTCTTGTCAAATCTGTTTGTTTGATGATGTTTATCTGCTTGACAAACTGTTGCCGCCGTCACTCAGTATAGTCAGAAGGCTCATAGGCTTCAGCCTTCACTCAGTATAGTCAGAAGGCTTCAGCCTTCACTCAGTATAGTCAGAAGGCTCATAGGCTTCAGCTTCACTCAATATAGTCAGAAGGCTCATAGGCTTCAGCTTCACTCAGTATAGTCAGAAGGCTCATAGGCTTCAGCTTCACTCAGTATAGTCAGAAGGATCATAGGCTTCAGCTTCACTCAGTATAGTCAGAAGGCTCATAGGCTTCAGCCGTAACTCAGCATAGTCAGAAGGCTCATAGGCTTCAGCCTTCACTCAGTATAGTCAGAAGGCTCATAGGCTTCAGCTTCACTCAATATAGTCAGAAGGATCATAGGCTTCAGCTTCACTCAGTATAGTCAGAAGGCTCATAGGCTTCAGCCTTCACTCAGTATAGTCAGAAGGCTCATAGGCTTCAGCTTCACTCAATATAGTCAGAAGGCTCATAGGCTTCAGCCTTCACTCAGTATAGTCAGAAGGCTTCAGCCGTAACTCAGCATAGTCAGAAGGCTCATAGGCTTCAGCCGTCACTCAGTATAGTCAGAAGGCTCATAGGCTTCAGCTTCACTCAATATAGTCAGAAGGATCATAGGCTTCAGCCTTCACTCAGTATAGTCAGAAGGCTCATAGGCTTCAGCTTCACTCAGTATAGTCAGAAGGCTCATAGGCTTCAGCTTCACTCAGTATAGTCAGAAGGATCATAAGCTTCAGCTTCATTCAGTATAGTCAGAAGGCTCATAGGCTTCAGCCGTAACTCAGCATAGTCAGAAGGCTCATAGGCTTCAGCTTCACTCAATATAGTCAGAAGGCTCATAGGCTTCAGCTTCACTCAATATAGTCAGAAGGCTCATAGGCTTCAGCCTTCACTCAATATAGTCAGAAGGCTCATAGGCTTCAGCCTTCACTCAGTATAGTCAGAAGGCTCATAGGCTTCAGCTTCACTCAGTATAGTCAGAAGGATCATACGCTTCAGCTTCACTCAATATAGTCAGAAGGATCATAAGCTTCAGCTTCACTCAGTATAGTCAGAAGGCTCATAGGCTTCAGCCTTCACTCAATATAGTCAGAAGGCTCATAGGCTTCAGCTTCACTCAATATAGTCAGAAGGCTCATAGGCTTCAGCTTCACTCAATATAGTCAGAAGGCTCATAGGCTTCAGCTTCACTCAGCATAGTCAGAAGGCTCATAGGCTTCAGCCTTCACTCAGTATAGTCAGAAGGCTCATAGGCTTCAGCCTTCACTCAGCATAGTCAGAAGGCTCATAGGCTTCAGCCTTCACTCAGTATAGTCAGAAGGCTTCAGCCTTCACTCAGTATAGTCAGAAGGCTCATAGGCTTCAGCTTCACTCAATATAGTCAGAAGGCTCATAGGCTTCAGCTTCACTCAGTATAGTCAGAAGGCTCATAGGCTTCAACTTCACTCAGTATAGTCAGAAGGATCATAGGCTTCAGCTTCACTCAGTATAGTCAGAAGGCTCATAGGCTTCAGCCGTAACTCAGCATAGTCAGAAGGCTCATAGGCTTCAGCCTTCACTCAGTATAGTCAGAAGGCTCATAGGCTTCAGCTTCACTCAATATAGTCAGAAGGATCATAGGCTTCAGCTTCACTCAGTATAGTCAGAAGGCTCATAGGCTTCAGCCTTCACTCAGTATAGTCAGAAGGCTCATAGGCTTCAGCTTCACTCAATATAGTCAGAAGGCTCATAGGCTTCAGCCTTCACTCAGTATAGTCAGAAGGCTTCAGCCGTAACTCAGCATAGTCAGAAGGCTCATAGGCTTCAGCCGTCACTCAGTATAGTCAGAAGGCTCATAGGCTTCAGCTTCACTCAATATAGTCAGAAGGATCATAGGTTTCAGCCTTCACTCAGTATAGTCAGAAGGCTCATAGGCTTCAGCTTCACTCAGTATAGTCAGAAGGCTCATAGGCTTCAGCTTCACTCAGTATAGTCAGAAGGATCATAAGCTTCAGCTTCACTCAGTATAGTCAGAAGGCTCATAGGCTTCAGCCGTAACTCAGCATAGTCAGAAGGCTCATAGGCTTCAGCTTCACTCAATATAGTCAGAAGGCTCATAGGCTTCAGCTTCACTCAATATAGTCAGAAGGCTCATAGGCTTCAGCCTTCACTCAATATAGTCAGAAGGCTCATAGGCTTCAGCCTTCACTCAGTATAGTCAGAAGGCTCATAGGCTTCAGCTTCACTCAGTATAGTCAGAAGGATCATAAGCTTCAGCTTCACTCAATATAGTCAGAAGGATCATAAGCTTCAGCTTCACTCAGTATAGTCAGAAGGCTCATAGGCTTCAGCCTTCACTCAATATAGTCAGAAGGCTCATAGGCTTCAGCTTCACTCAATATAGTCAGAAGGCTCATAGGCTTCAGCTTCACTCAATATAGTCAGAAGGCTCATAGGCTTCAGCTTCACTCAATATAGTCAGAAGGCTCATAGGCTTCAGCTTCACTCAGCATAGTCAGAAGGCTCATAGGCTTCAGCCTTCACTCAGTATAGTCAGAAGGATCATAGGCTTCAGCTTCACTCAGTAGAGTCAGAAGGCTCATAGGCTTCAGCCGTCACTCAATATAGTCAGAAGGCTTCAGCCTTCACTCAGTATAGTTAGAAGGCTCATAGGCTTCAGCCTTCACTCAGTATAGTCAGAAGGCTTCAGCCGTAACTCAGCATAGTCAGAAGGCTCATAGTCTTCAGCCGTCACTCAGTATAGTCAGAAGGCTCATAGGCTTCAGCTTCACTCAATATAGTCAGAAGGATCATAGGCTTCAGCCTTCACTCAGTATAGTCAGAAGGCTCATAGGCTTCAGCTTCACTCAGTATAGTCAGAAGGCTCATAGGCTTCAGCTTCACTCAGTATAGTCAGAAGGATCATAAGCTTCAGCTTCACTCAGTATAGTCAGAAGGCTCATAGGCTTCAGCCGTAACTCAGCATAGTCAGAAGGCTCATAGGCTTCAGCTTCACTCAATATAGTCAGAAGGCTCATAGGCTTCAGCTTCACTCAATATAGTCAGAAGGCTCATAGGCTTCAGCCTTCACTCAATATAGTCAGAAGGCTCATAGGCTTCAGCCTTCACTCAGTATAGTCAGAAGGCTCATAGGCTTCAGCTTCACTCAGTATAGTCAGAAGGATCATAAGCTTCAGCTTCACTCAATATAGTCAGAAGGATCATAAGCTTCAGCTTCACTCAGTATAGTCAGAAGGCTCATAGGCTTCAGCCTTCACTCAATATAGTCAGAAGGCTCATAGGCTTCAGCTTCACTCAATATAGTCAGAAGGCTCATAGGCTTCAGCTTCACTCAATATAGTCAGAAGGCTCATAGGCTTCAGCTTCACTCAATATAGTCAGAAGGCTCATAGGCTTCAGCTTCACTCAGCATAGTCAGAAGGCTCATAGGCTTCAGCCTTCACTCAGTATAGTCAGAAGGATCATAGGCTTCAGCTTCACTCAGTAGAGTCAGAAGGCTCATAGGCTTCAGCCGTCACTCAATATAGTCAGAAGGCTTCAGCCTTCACTCAGTATAGTTAGAAGGCTCATAGTTTTCAGCCTTCACTCAATATAGTCAGAAGGCTAATAGTCTTCATCTTTCACTCAGCATAGTCTGAAGGCTCATAGGCTTCAGCCTTCACTCAGTATAGTTAGAAGGCTTCATCCTTCACTCAGTATAGTCAGAAGGCTCATAGGCTTCAGCCGTCAAGAGGTTCTGCTAATCTGTTAAAGTCTCCTCTGAGGCTCTCTCTCTCTTCTCCAGATTATTAGGAAAACCACAACAATCCTCTCTTTATTATGAGGGTGAAGAAGCGTCATTGTTTCAATCATGCTGCTTTGGGTCAACTGAAGTTATTCCACATGAATGCACAATTAGGTTTGGCTGACACCTTTCAACGTGTAAACAAGTGAAGCCTTGAATATAAAGCATCTCGATAAGACTTTAGTTGAATCTCTCATCCTAAGGCATAGGCCTATACGCAGTGAACGAATACTGGCCTCAATATGTAAATGCATTTTAGGTTGTTAGCTCAAACATTTGCTGCTGCTACTATGTGTGTTTTCTCATGATGTGACTGTTCAAGGCACCTGTTTCTGGCAGCAGAGAGAATAATTGTATGTAATAAAGGTTTTAAGTAATGTGTTTTTGGGGTGCTGAAGAAGAAATCTAATCTCTCTGACTCACAAATAAGTAACTCGGCAGACTAAATAACTCGGCATCTCATCTCTCGGACTCTAAAAGATGACTTCACAAACCCAGCAGAGAGAATAACTCTGCATCTCATCTCTCTGACTCTAAAAGATGACTCACAAACCCAGCAGAGAGAATAACTCTGCATATAATCTCTCTGACTCTAAAAGATGACTCACAAACCCAGCAGACTAAATAACTCTGCATCTCATCTCTCTGACTCGAAAAGATGACTCACAAACCCAGCAGACTAAATAACTCTGCATCTCATCTCTCTGACTCTAAACGATGACTCACAAACCCAGCAGACTAAATAACTCTGCATATAATCTCTCTGACTCTAAAAGATGACTTCACAAACCCAGCAGAGAGAATAACTCTGCATCTCATCTCTCTGACTCTAAAAGATGACTCACAAACCCAGCAGACTAAATAACTCTGCATCTCATCTCTCTGACTCTAAAAGATGACTTCACAAACCCAGCAGAGAGAATAACTCTGCATCTCATCTCTCTGACTCTAAAAGATGACTTCACAAACCCAGCAGAGAGAATAACTCTGCATCTCATCTCTCTGACTCTAAAAGATGACTCACAAACCCAGCACAGGGCTTCTTTATGCACAGCAGAGACATGAGTCTGAGTCTGTGTCAGCAGCAGTATAGTAATCCGCTGCTAAAGAAGATGTGACATTGTCACATCACCGTGGTGCACAGCCAGGAGATGGCCCACACACCCAGGGATCGGCCTCCTGTTCTTCTGAGCTAGCTGCACCTTTTAGACTGCCATGAATTGATATAGGCTTAGGGAGTTGGGGAATGACACGTGGAGACAGTCGGCGCGGAGACGGGACTAACCAAAGACAATTCCCCAGCCTCACAGCCATAGCAATATCTTAATGTGGCTTGAAATTTGAATTCTATTTTCAGGAGGCGCTGCTCTACACAGCCAAGAACCAATCTTTTTTACCTGAAATCCATGAAATCAAGTCAAAAGATTCAGCCACCGGTGGCTCAATAGAACATTTGGATGAAGAGGTTTATTTTATTACCTGTTGGCAAGGAAAGTCAACTAAGAAAACACAGAAAATGAACATATTGCCCCCCTTAATACAGTAGGTATGAATTGGAACACTTGGTAATTGGTAAGCAAAACCTGGTAATTGTGCCTCACGGGAGTCTATTTAGTTATTAACAATGTGATGTGGGATGCTGTGAATGGTCCTGTATATTAACAATGTGATTTGGGATGCTGTGAATGGTCCTGTATATTAACAATGTGATTTGGGATGCTGTGAATGGTCCTGTATATTAACAATGTGATGTGTGATGCTGTGAATGGTCCTGTATATTAACAATGTGATTTGGGATGCTGTGAATGGTCCTGTATATTAACAATGTGATTTGGGATGCTGTGAATGGTCCTGTATATTAACAATGTGATTTGGGATGCTGTGAATGGTACTGTATATTAACAATGTGATGTGGGATGCTGTGAATGGTCCTGTATATTAACAATGTGATGTGTGATGCTGTGAATGGTCCTGTATATTAACAATGTGATTTGGGATGCTGTGAATGGTATTGCATGTGAGAAGAGCTTAATGGAGTGTTTTTCAGAGCAGTTATAAGATTAAATATTTGACAGCCATTAGGTGAAATATCCCAAATTGGAACCTATTGGGATCTATTACAGTACCTAGTACTACCACACAGAAAACAGTCCTTATTACCTTGGGGCGTCATTTGAACTGTCCTAATCGCCAGGTCCCTCTCACTCTAAATGAGATGGAAGAATTTAGGACAACGTTTTCCTCCTGGCTGATTTATTTCACCTCTATGTAACCTTCATGTGATTGGATAGAAACACAAGAAGTAGTTCCACCCTCAACTGAATACGTCCAATATCAGAGGTGCCAGTGGTGCCAGATTGATTGGGGTTAGGGGGGGTTTGGGGGTTGAATTAGGAGCAGCTACATCCTGTCTTTAACACTTCACTTAAAGGGGGTATACATAAGCATTCATAACACCTTTATGAAACCAGTCATAACACCTTTATCAAACCAGCTATAACACCTTTACGAAACCAGTCATAACACCTTTATGAAACCAGCCATAACACCTTTATCAAACCAGGTATACCACCTTTATGAAACCAGTGATAACACCTTTATCAAACCAGTTATAACACCTTTACGAAACCAGTTATAACACCTTTATGAAACCAGTCATAACACCTTTATGAAACCAGTTATAACACCTTTATCAAACCAGTCATACATAACACCTTTACGAAACCAGTCCTAACACCTTCATGAAACCAGTCATAGCACCTTTATGAAACCAGTTATAACACCTTTATGAAACCAGTCATAACACCTTTACGAAACCAGTCATAATACCTTTACGAAACCAATCATAACACCATTACGAAACCAGCCATAACCCCTTTTACGAAACCAGTCATAACACCTTTATGCACGTTTCGGTATCATTCATAACAACCTTCCCAATACAGTTGTTAGAGCTACATCTCCTTGTGGGGACCGTGTGAGATTGTGGGACGTGACGCCATGTTGACTTCTGGCCCTCAGACATCTCTGTGTGGTGGCCCTGACTGACACAACTATTCAGAGGCTAAACAAAACCAAAATGAGTCAATATGTAAAGCAGGAGTCATGTGTTGTAAAGCGTATTGACTCTGGCAGAGAGCTCAGACAGTGAGTGTGGCTCCCTGAGGCTCACCTCTGACAGATATGGTCTGACTGGTGAGTAATGTCTGGAGACAACTGTCTGACTGTCTTCTGTCTCTTTCCATCTCTTTACTGATCTGGAATTTCCCCAGTGAGTGTTCAGCATGACATCAGTGCACTTGGAGTCAAATGAAAAGCTTGATGATGAGAATAGTTTTTCGAGTGAATATGAAGAAGTCAGAAAATAAATCTAAATATTTATCGTTGATGAGTTAATTATGGAAATGCCAATTAATATTTTATATCCCAAACTAGACTCACAGTCCGATAACTTAAGAAACTTGCTAGCTTTCATTGTTGGTCCCCTGAAACTCTTGGACAGCATGACATATGATGAATCTCTCTCTCTCTCTCATAAATAATTTCCTTCTCTCTCTCTCTCTCTCTCTCTCTCTCTCTCTCTCTCTCTCTCTCTCTCTCTCTCTCTCTCTCTCTCTCCTCTCTCTCTCTCTCTCTCTCTCTCTCTCTCTCTCTCTCTCTCTCTCTCTCTCTCTCTCTCTCTCTCTCTCTCTCTCTCTCTATATATATATATATATATATATATATATATATATATATATATATATATACACCCATCTGGACCTGGTCCAGTGTTGGTGATCGCGTGCCCACTGGAGCCGCTTCTTCTTGTTTTTAGCTGATAGGAGTGGAACCCGGTGTGTGGTCGTCTGCTGCAATAGCCCATCTGTGACGAGGACCGACGAGTTGTTCGTTCCGAGGTGCCGTTCTACACACTGCTGTTGTACTGCGCCGTTATTTGCCTGTTAGTGGACCGCCTGTTATCTTGCACGATTCATGCCATTCTCTTTCGACCTCTCTCGTCAACGAGCTGTTTCCACCCACAGGACTGCTGCTGACTGGATGTTTTTTGTCGCACCATTCTCAGTAAACCCTGGACGTGCGTGTAAAGCCCAGGAGGCCTGCCGTTTCTGAGATACTGGAACCGACACAACTGGCACCGACGATCATACCACGCTTAAAGTCGCTTAGGTCACTCGTTTCTAACGTTTAATCGAACAGTAACCGAATGCTCGATGCCTGTCTGCCTGCTTTATATAGCAAGCCACGCCCACTTGACTCACTGTCTGTAGGAGGGAACCATTTTCATGAACTGTCCAGTGAATAAACTGGCCCTCTCTCTCTCTCTCTCTCTCTCTCTCTCTCTCTCTCTCTCTCTCTCTCTCTCTCTCTCTCTCTCTCTCTCTCTCTCTCTCTCTCTCTCTCTCTCTCTCTCTCTCTCTCTCTCTCTCTCTCTCTCTTCCCCCCACTGTCTCTTTCTCTCTATGGTGGGTACAGGGAGGGAAAAAAGTATTTGATCCCCTGCTGATTTTGTACGTTTGCCAACTGACAAAGACATGATCAGTCTATAATTTTAATGGTAGGTTTATTTGAACAGTGAGAGACAGAATAACAACAAAAAAATCCAGAAAAACGCATGTCAAAAATGTTATAAATTGATTTGCATTTTAATGAGGGAAATAAGTATTTGACCCCTCTGCAAAACCTGACTTAGTACTTGGTGGCAAAACCCTTGTTGGCAATCACAGAGGTCAGACGTTTCTTGTAGTTGGCCACCAGGTTTGCACACATCTCAGGAGGGATTTTGTCCCAATCCTCTTTGCAGATCTTCTCCAAGTCATTAAGGTTTTGAGCCTGACATTTGGCAACTCGAACCTTCAGCTCCCTCCACAGATTTTCTATGGGATTAAGGACTGGAGACTGGCTAGGCCACTCTAGGACCTTAATGTGCTTCTTCTTGAGCCACTCCTTTGTTGCCTTGGCCGTGTGTTTTGGGTCATTGTCATGCTGGAATACCCATCCACGACCCATTTTCAATGCCCTGGCAGAGGGAAGGAGGTTCTCACCCAAGATTTGACAGTACATGGCCCGTCCATCGTCCCTTTGATGTGGTGAAGTTGTCCTATCCCCTTAGCAGAAAAACACCCCAAAGCATAATGTTTCCAACTCCATGTTTGACGGTGGGGATGGTGTTCTTGGGGTCATATGCATCATTCCTCCTCCTCCAAACATGACAAGTTGAGTTGATGCCAAAGAGCTCGATTTTGGTCTTATCTGACCACAACACTTTCACCCAGTTCTCCTCTGAATCATTCAGAAGTTCATTGGCAAACTTCAGACCGGTCTGTATATGTGCTTTCTTGAGCAGGGGGACCTTGCGGGCACTGCAGGATTTCAGTCCTTCACGGCGTAGTGTGTTACCAATTGTTTTCTTGGTGACTATGGTCCCAGCTGCCTTGAGATCATTGACAAGATCCTCCCGTGTAGTTCTGGGCTGATTCCTCACCGTTCTCATGATCATTGCAACTCCACGAGGTGAGATCTTGCATGGAGCCCCAGGCCGAGGGAGATTGACCATTATTTTGTGTTTCTTCCATTTGCGAATAATTGCACCAACTGTTGTCACCTTCTCACCAAGCTGCTTGGCGATGGTCTTGTAGCCCATTCCAGCCTTGTGTAGGTCTACAATCTTGTCCCTGACATCCTTGGAGAGCTCTTTGGTCTTGGCCATGGTGGAGAGTTTGGAATCTGATTGATTGATTGCTTCTGTGGACAGGTGTCTTTTATACAGGTAACAAACTGAGATTATGAGCACTCCCTTTAAGAGTGTGCTCCTAATCTCAGCTAGTTACTTGTATAAAAGACCCCTGGGAGCCAGAAATCTTTCTGATTGAGAGGGGGTCAAATACTTATTTCCCTCATTAAAATGCAAATCAATTTATAACATTTTTGACATGCGTCTTTCTGGATTTTTTTATTGTTATTCTGTCTCTCACTGATAAAATAAACCTACCATTAAAATTATAGACTGATCATGTCTTTGTCAGTGGGCAAACGTACAAAATCAGCAGGGGATCAAATACTTTTTTCCCCTCACTGTAGATGACTGTCAACTATCAGTGCACTCAAGTGTATAGCTGCCTCACAGCTGTTTTTCTCATGGTGTCTTCAAGATTATTCCTCAAAATTCTAACTGCAATGTCTGATAAATAAAGCATGCATTATAATTTGATGACAAGGGCTGTGCTTTAGGTTCTGGATGGCATCTTAGAAAACTCCACATGATTCAGCCTTTCCTGTAGAGCTTATGTCTTAAAGGCAATATTGCATTGAAACTCTGCCATAAAGCTGTTTTTAAACAGTTGTCCTCAGTGATGTCATTTTGGATGATTCAACAGTTATGTTGCCAGGGAACCGAATGCAAACTAAGCACGGCTAGCCCCTAATCATTAGTTAGTCAACCAATTAATCTTATTCAGTGTTGGGGAAGCTGCTCTGAAAATACAGTTTACCAAGCTACCAATTACTTCACCCTAGAAGAAGTTAAGCTTCACTAAAACGACCCTTAAGAAAAACATAGTTTACTTAACTAAAGTTAGTTTGACAAAGTAGTTCACTGCGTCCAGATTACTTAGTGATGAATTATCACATCTAAATCTGAAACGTCAAACACTACAAATTGCAGGAATATATCACTCTGGAGTCAGATGATAACAGAATGTGTAATTTAGACTATTAAACATACAAACTATGTTTCTAGTGAGAATTAGGCAGGTCTGATGCCGAAAAAGAACGGAAATTATATTGTCTACTTCACACATGCTTTTCTTTCTGCAAAAAAAGTAGTGTGTAGTTCCAGTAGTTAGCTACACTGCTACATGGCTATAAAGTAGTGTGTAGTTCCAGTAATTAGCTACACCGCTACATGGCTATAAAGTAGTGTGTAGTTCCAGTAGTCAGCTACACCGCTACATGGCTATAAAGTAGTGTGTAGTTCCAGTAGTCAGCTACACCGCTACATGGCTATAAAGTAGTGTGTAGTTCCAGTAGTTAGCTACACCACTACATGGCTATAAAGTAGTGTGTAGTTCCAGTAGTTAGCTACACCGCTACATGGCTATAAAGTAGTGTGTAGTTCCAGTAGTTAGCTACACCGCTACATGGCTATAAAGTAGTGTGTAGTTCCAGTAGTTAGCTACATCGCTACATGGCTATAAAGTAGTGTGTAGTTCCAGTAGTTAGCTACACTGCTACATGGCTATAAAGTAGTGTGTAGTTCCAGTAGTTAGCTACACCGCTACATGGCTATAAAGTAGTGTGTAGTTCCAGTAGTTAGCTACACCGCTACATGGCTATAAAGTAGTGTGTAGTTCCAGTAGTCAGCTACACCGCTACATGGCTATAAAGTAGTGTGTAGTTCCAGTAGTTAGCTACACCGCTACATGGCTATAAAGTAGTGTGTAGTTCCAGTAGTTAGCTACACCGCTACATGGCTATAAAATAATTAACTACTGAAACGGTACCAACATTTCAATTTAGTTCAACTACCACCAAGCTACTGCAAAATGTAGTTACAATACTAGTTGAATTACACGTAGTTCACTACTCCCCAACACTGGTCTTATTTCTGATTTAAGACTTTGTTAACAGAAATACACTAATGACTGATTGTGACATCTGCATTCTTTAATCATAATTTAAATAGCTGTAAAGACAGAATTATGAGGGAAGAATTCTAGTTTATATGGACCACTCACTGACTCACTGTTATCTTTACTGACTACCTATAACGACTCTACCATATTATTATTTTTTAAATTACATGAAGGAGGTTCATTGTACAGACCGTATCATCATGTTATGAACAATTGTAAAGCAGCACCTCTATAATAGACTGAGCTAATGAATAAAGTCTGCTGAAAAGAAACTTCAAATCAATGGCTATGGTCTAATTACAGGAAACTGAGGTCCACAGACAAAAATTTGATTGCATTTTCCATGCAGCAGCGGATTCAATCAAACCAAAGTGAGTGGGGAAATATACGACTGATGAATGTTGAGAGAATGACTAGGCAATCTGCTGTCGATACAGATATCCTCACAATGTAATTTCATACTGCCTAATCTTATATTCTACGGAGTAAACTCATGAGTAGTGCACTTCAGATGAGTGCAAACTCTCATGAAGTGCACTATAATTGCATGCTTCGGGTTACTGTCACACAACAGTCCCAAGCCGTTGCATTTATCAAGAGTCAACTGTACTCTATCTGAATTGTCCAAGAGCTGGGAGCTATAAACTGTGTGGGTCTATACCAGGAAAATCTTTTTACAGGTCCTGCATGATGATTGCCTAAGCCACAGACAGCCCCTTTGATATTGAGAGGCACTCTGATGTAGTGATCAAATATAGTGGGCCAAAGTGGTTTCTGTAGTCAAAGAAATTGGTGGTCTATGGATTGACAGTGGTCAAGTCAAAAATGTTCATACCTCGTGGAGTGTTTTTTTATAAGAGAGATGATCTGAGGAAAACAGTAATGATACCTAGACTAGATAGTTTGTTGATAAGGGAAAATGGGTGCTAAACCTGACGCTACAGAAGGCAAGATGCTAGCTAGCAGGTTGACAGGCTGTCGTTACACTACTTCGCCTCCAATCTCCTGAATCTGGGAACTGTCACCAGCACGCATCACTGATGTGGGGAATTATTGTGACAGCTCTGACAAAACCGGGACAGCATTGGGCTCCAACTAGAAGCTGCACAACAAACTCTCTGGGGGATAATGAGAAGGGAACGGAGGCCGATGGACATCTCCCCGGTGAGACATGATGGAGTGGTGTGTGTGTGTGTGTGTGTGTATGTGTGTTTGTGTGTGTGTGTGTGTGTGTGTGTGTGTGTGTGTGTGTGTGTGTGTGTGTGTGTGTGTGTGTGTGTATGTGTGTGTGTGTTTGCATGAGTGCAGAAGGACGAAGGACAGCCTGGGGGACAGACGGAAGATTCACTTAGAACCCAGACATGTCTCTTCACATGGCAATCAGAGACCTCTTCCATCAGGACAGCACTAAAGTGAGGAGGGAAGGAGAGGAAATCAATATTGGCTCCACCCATGTCGGCCTTTTCAGCCTTACTGCTGTCCTTGTGTCTGTGTTAGGTTTGATTTCTGATTGGTTCCAGGTCTGTGTGTCTGTGTTAGGTTTGATTTCAGATTGGTTCCAGGTCTGTGTGTCTGTGTTAGGATTGATTTCAGATTGGTTCCAGGTCTGTGTGTCTGTGTTAGGTTGATTTCAGATTGGTTCCAGGTCTGTGTGTCTGTGTAAGGATTGGTTCCATGTCTGTGTGTCTGTGTTAGGATTGATTTCATATTGGTTCCAGGTCTGTGTGTCTGTGTTAGGTTGATTTCTGATTGGTTCCAGGTCTGTGTGTCTGTGTTAGGTTGATTTCAGATTGGTTCCAGGTCTGTGTGTCTGTGTTAGGATTGATTTCAGATTGGTTCCAGGTCTGTGTGTCTGTGTTAGGTTGATTTCTGATTGGTTCCAGGTCTGTGTGTCTGTGTTAGGTTGATTTCAGATTGGTTCCAGGTCTGTGTGTCTGTGTTAGGATTGATTTCAGATTGGTTCCAGGTCTGTGTGTCTGTGTAAGGATGGATTTCTGATTGGTTCCAGGTCTGTGTGTCTGTGTAAGGATGGATTTCTGATTGGTTCCAGGTCTGTGTGTCTGTGTTAGGTTTGATTTCTGATTGGTTCCAGGTCTGTGTGTCTGTGTTAGGTTGATTTCAGATTGGTTCCAGGTCTGTGTGTCTGTGTTAGGATTGATTTCTGATTGGTTCCGGGTCTGTGTGTCTGTGTAAGGTTTGATTTCAGATTGGTTCCAGGTCTGTGTGTCTGTGTAAGGTTTGATTTCAGATTGGTTCCAGGTCTGTGTGTCTGTGTTAGGATTGATTTCATATTGGTTCCAGGTCTGTGTGTCTGTGTAAGGATTGGTTCCATGTCTGTGTGTCTGTGTTAGGATTGATTTCATATTGGTTCCAGGTCTGTGTGTCTGTGTTAGGTTGATTTCAGATTGGTTCCAGGTCTGTGTGTCTGTGTTAGAATTGATTTCAGATTGGTTCCAGGCCTGTGTGTCTGTGTTAGGTTTGATTTCTGATTGGTTCCAGGTCTGTGTGTCTGTGTTAGGTTTGATTTCTGATTGGTTCCAGGTCTGTGTGTCTGTGTTAGGTTTGATTTCAGATTGGTTCCGGGTCTGTGTGTCTGTGTAAGGATTGATTTCAGATTGGTTCCAGGTCTGTGTGTCTGTGTAAGGTTTGATTTCAGATTGGTTCCAGGTTTGTGTGTCTGTGTTAGGATTGATTTCATATTGGTTCCAGGTCTGTGTGTCTGTGTAAGGATTGGTTCCATGTCTGTGTGTCTGTGTTAGGTTGATTTCATATTGGTTCCAGGTCTGTGTGTCTGTGTTAGGTTGATTTCAGATTGGTTCCAGGTCTGTGTGTCTGTGTTAGAATTGATTTCAGATTGGTTCCAGGCCTGTGTGTCTGTGTTAGGTTTGATGTCTGATTGGTTCCGGGTCTGTGTGTCTGTGTAAGGTTTGATTTCAGATTGGTTCCAGGTCTGTGTGTCTGTGTAAGGTTTGATTTCAGATTGGTTCCAGGTCTGTGTGTCTGTGTTAGGATTGATTTCATATTGGTTCCAGGTCTGTGTGTCTGTGTAAGGATTGGTTCCATGTCTGTGTGTCTGTGTTAGGATTGATTTCATATTGGTTCCAGGTCTGTGTGTCTGTGTTAGGTTGATTTCAGATTGGTTCCAGGTCTGTGTGTCTGTGTTAGAATTGATTTCAGATTGGTTCCAGGCCTGTGTGTCTGTGTTAGGTTTGATTTCTGATTGGTTCCAGGTCTGTGTGTCTGTGTTAGGTTTGATTTCTGATTGGTTCCAGGTCTGTGTGTCTGTGTTAGGTTTGATTTCAGATTGGTTCCGGGTCTGTGTGTCTGTGTAAGGATTGATTTCAGATTGGTTCCAGGTCTGTGTGTCTGTGTAAGGTTTGATTTCAGATTGGTTCCAGGTTTGTGTGTCTGTGTTAGGATTGATTTCATATTGGTTCCAGGTCTGTGTGTCTGTGTAAGGATTGGTTCCATGTCTGTGTGTCTGTGTTAGGTTGATTTCATATTGGTTCCAGGTCTGTGTGTCTGTGTTAGGTTGATTTCAGATTGGTTCCAGGTCTGTGTGTCTGTGTTAGAATTGATTTCAGATTGGTTCCAGGCCTGTGTGTCTGTGTTAGGTTTGATTTCTGATTGGTTCCAGGTCTGTGTGTCTGTGTTAGGTTTGATTTCTGATTGGTTCCAGGTCTGTGTGTCTGTGTTAGGTTTGATTTCAGATTGGTTCCGGGTCTGTGTGTCTGTGTAAGGATTGATTTCAGATTGGTTCCAGGTCTGTGTGTCTGTGTAAGGTTTGATTTCAGATTGGTTCCAGGTCTGTGTGTCTGTGTTAGGTTGATTTCATATTGGTTCCAGGTCTGTGTGTCTGTGTAAGGATTGGTTCCATGTCTGTGTGTCTGTGTTAGGCTTGATTTCATATTGGTTCCAGGTCTGTGTGTCTGTGTTAGGTTGATTTCAGATTGGTTCCAGGTCTGTGTGTCTGTGTTAGAATTGATTTCAGATTGGTTCCAGGCCTGTGTGTCTGTGTTAGGTTTGATTTCTGATTGGTTCCAGGTCTGTGTGTCTGTGTTAGGTTTGATTTCTGATTGGTTCCAGGTCTGTGTGTCTGTGTTAGGTTGATTTCAGATTGGTTCCAGGTCTGTGTGTCTGTGTTAGAATTGATTTCAGATTGGTTCCAGGTCTGTGTGTCTGTGTTAGGATTGATTTCTGATTGGTTCCAGGTCTGTGTGAGGATGGATTTCTGATTGGTTCCAGGTCTGTGTATCTGTGTTAGGATTGATTTCAGATTGGTTCCAGGTCTGTGTGTCTGTGTTAGGATTGATTTCTGATTGGTTCCAGGTCTGTGTGTCTGTGTTAGGGTTGATTTCTGATTGGTTCCAGGTCTGTGTGTCTGCGTTAGGGTTGATTTCTGATTGGTTCCAGGTCTGTGTGTCTGTGTTAGGATTGATTTCTGATTGGTTCCATGTCTGTGTGTCTGTTTTAGGATTGATTTCTGATTGGTTCCAGTGGAGGTTACAGGAGGGTACAGTAGGGCAGGCTAACACTCCTTGGGCTGGTTTCCCAGACCCAGATGAAACCTTCCCCTCCATGGGCTGATTACCCAGACCCATATTAAACCTTCCACTCCATGGGCTGGTTTCTCAGACCCAGATTAAACCTTCCACTCCATGGGCTGGTTTCTCAGACCCAGATTAAACCTACTCCTGGACTTTGAAAGCATGCACAAAAAATAATCTCCATTTTAAGTGCTCTTAAATCCTTGTAATAGTGTCACACCCTGATCTGTTTCACCTGTCTTTGTGATTGTCTCCACCCCCCTCCACGTGTCGCCCATCTTCCCCATTATCCCCAGTGTATTTATACCTGTGTTCTCTGTTTGTCTGTTGCCAGTACGTTTTGTTTCGTCAAGCCTACCAGCGGTTTTCCCCTTGCTTCTGTCTTTCTCAAGTGCCTGTTTTCTAGTTTTCCTGGTTTTGACCATTCTGCCTGCCCTGACCCTGAGACTGCCTGCCGTCCTGTACCTTTTGGACTCTGATCTGGATTACTGACCTCTGATCTGTCGTTTGCCTGCCCCCTGTTTTTGTAATACACTTTTGTTACTTCAACACCTTCTGCATCTGGGTCTTCTCCTGAAACGTGATAAATAGTCTTAACCTGGTAGAGTTCTAGATGTCCTGTTTTATGTGGACTTTTGCATTTGTTAGACTCAAATCAGTCATTATCCAATTGGAGGAACAACCGAGAACCTTGTTTATTCAGTATAACAATGTGGAGAGACGTTGGCATGAATACTAACCATGTTCTAAGCCTGTATGGTTTTCATGTAAGCAGCTCTTAACCATGAGAGGGTAGATGAAAGATATCAACGGTTGCTCCTCCCTACAGGCTGCTGCTGACTGGAAGCCAACAGCTGGCTGTGCTCTGCATGGGGGGATAGTCACAACTAGGGCAGTCCAAATGGTACAGTATTATTCTCTGCCAGAAGCAAATCTATTGGGTGTATGATAGATCTCATTACAGTAAAGTGATAACAACAGTACATCTTAATTATCCAGAATGTATTATAGAACACAAATGTACTCATATTCAATATTGTACCAACGTGGCAACAGTTCCCCATACTATTCTCTGTCTTCCTAGAATACACTGTCCTCTGTCTTCCTAAAATACACTGTCCTCTGTCTTCCAAGAATACACTGTCCTCTGTCTTCCAAGAATACACCGTCCTCTGTCTTCCAAGAATACACCGTCCTCTGTCTTCCAAGAATACACTTTCCTCTGTTTTCCAAGAATACACTGTCCTCTGTCTTCCAAGAATACACTGTCCTCTGTCTTCCTAGAATACACTGTCCTCTGTCTTCCTAGAATACACTGTCCTCTGTCTTCCTAGAATACACTGTCCTCTGTCTTCCTAGAATACACTGTCCTCTGTCTTCCTAGAATACACCGTCCTCTGTCTTCCTAGAATACACTGTCCTCTGTCTTCCAAGAATACACTGTCCTCTGTCTTCCAAGAATACACTGTCCTCTGTCTTCCAAGAATACACCGTCCTCTGTCTTCCTAGAATACACCGTCCTCTGTCTTCCTAGAATACACTGTAACTAACTCCTATTATATGTCTCCTATTGCAGCATAGCAATCGCCAACTACATACAGGTAACTGCCGATATAATGGAAACACTTGAGTAAATGAGGGATACAAAGTATATTGAAAGCAGGTGCTTCCACACAGGTGTGGTTCCTGAGTTAATTAAGCAATTAACATCCCATCATGTATAAAAATGCTAGGGAGGCCATTATTTTGGCTACCATGGCTATTCCCCGCATAGGATGACAATGCCCCCATGAGTGATCACTGAATGGTTTGAAGAGCATGAAAGTGATGTAAACCATATGCCATGGCCATCTCAGTCAACAGAGCTCAACCAAATTGAACACTTACAGTGAGGGGAAAAAAGTATTTGATCCCCTGCTGATTTTGTACGTTTGCCCACTGACAAAGACATGATCAGTCTATAATTTTAATGGTAGGTTTATTTGAACAGTGAGAGACAGAATAACAACAAAAAAATCCAGAAAAACGCATGTCAAAAATGTTATAAATTGATTTGCATTTTAATGAGGGAAAGAAGTATTTGACCCCCTCTCAATCAGAAAGATTTCTGGCTCCCAGGTGTCTTTTATACAGGTAACGAGCTGAGATTAGGAGCACACTCTTAAAGGGAGTGCTCCTAATTTCAGCTTGTTACCTGTATAAAAGACACCTGTCCACAGAAGCAATCAATCAATCAGATTCCAAACTCTCCACTATGGCCAAGACCAAAGAGCTCTCCAAGGATGTCAGGGACAAGATTGTAGACCTACACAAGGCTGAAATGAGCTACAAGACCATCGCCAAGCAGCTTGGTGAGAAGGTGACAACAGTTCGTGCGATTATTCGCAAATGGAAGAAACACAAAATAACTGTCAATCTCCCTCGGCCTGGGGCTCCATGCAAGATCTCACCTCGTGGAGTTGCAATGATCATGAGAACGGTGAGGAATCAGCCCAGAACTGCACGGGAGGATCTTGTCAATGATCTCAAGTCAGCTGGGACCATAGTCACCAAGAAAACAATTGGTAACACACTACGCCGTGAAGGACTGAAATCCTGCAGCGCCCGCAAGGTCCCCCTGCTCAAGAAAGCACATATACATGCCCGTCTGAAGTTTGCCAATGAACATCTGAATGATTCAGAGGAGAACTGGGTGAAAGTGTTGTGGTCAGATGAGACCAAAATCGAGCTCTTTGGCATCAACTCAACTCGCCGTGTTTGGTGGAGGAGGAATGCTGCCTATGACCCCAAGAACACCATCCCCACCGTCAAACATGGAGGTGGAAATATTATGCTTTGGGGGTGTTTTTCTGCTAAGGGGACAGGACAACTTCACCGCATCAAAGGGACGATGGACAGGGCCATGTACCGTCAAATCTTGGGTGAGAACCTCCTTCCCTCAGTCAGGGCATTGAAAATGGGTTGTGGATGGGTATTCCAGCATGACAATGACCCAAAACACACGGCCAAGGCAACAAAGGAGTGGCTCAAGAAGAAGCACATTCAGGTCCTGGAGTGGCCTATCCAGTCTTCAGACCTTAATCCCATAGAAAATCTGTGGAGGGAGCTGAAGGTTCGAGTTGCCAAACGTCAGCCTCAAAACCTTAATGACTTGGAGAAGATCTGCAAAGAGGAGTGGGACAAAATCCCTCCTGAGATGTGTGCAAACCTGGTGGCCAACTACAAGAAACGTCTGACCTCTGTGATTGCCAACAAGGGATTTGCCACCAAGTACTAGGTCATGTTTTGCAGAAGGGTCAAATACTTATTTCCCTCATTAAAATGCAAATCAATTGATAACATTTTTGACATGCGTTCTTCTGGATTTTTTGCTGTTGTTATTCCATCTCTCACTGTTCAAATAAACCTACCATTAAAATTATAGACTGATCATTTCTTTGTCAGTGGGCAAACGTACAAAATCAGCAGAGGATCAAATACTTTTTTCCCTCACTGTATGGGGGATTCTGGAGCGGCGCATGAGACAGCATTTCCACCACCATCAACAAAACACCAAATGATGGAATTTATTTTGGAAGAATGATGTCGCATCCCTCCAATAGAGTTCCAGACACTTGTAGAATTCATGCCAAGGTACAATGAAGCTTTTCTGGCTCATGGTGGCCCAACGCCCTATTAAGACACTTTATGTTGGGGTTTCCTTTATTTTGGCAGTTATCTCTAGTAAGCCTATATGTCACGGGCGGGATCTGAAGCCTGTCCCTCCACATGAGAAAGCAACATCTTGACCGTTAGACCAAGAGAAAATTATATTTCGGGGGCAAGGGCTGACACTGATTTTGAAGTCACAGGCAGGGCTTCCTCATCATGAGACCATGAGCAGCCATGTAGCCAACTCATGTCCGCTACATATATCCACTGGATAAACTAATAACTTCAGCATATCTATTCATACAGATCAGCCTTCACCAGGTGGCTATTTGAAGAATCTCAAATATAAAATATATTTTGATTTGTTTAACACTTTGTTTGTTACCACATGATTCCATATGTGTTATTTCATAGTTTTGATGTCTTCACTATTAGTCTACAATGTAAAAATAAAGAAAAACCCTTGAATGAGTAGATGTGTCCAAACTTTTGACTGGTAGTGGATAAACGAATAACTTCAGCATATCTATTCATACAGATCAGCCTTCACCAGGTTGTCCAGAAAAGCCATGGTGGGCTTACATCTCGTCTAACGATAAAGAAGCTTTTTTTTATTTACTTTCGTTGTCCTCAAACACTAGTTGAATCTCCCGTCTTCCTCAATTTGCTTGTCAATTCATGCACCGTGGTTGGAGCGCGAGGTGGCAGCAGCACTTTTCCTTTGGTCTTACATCTCCCAGGAAGTCTACTGAATTCGTAGATGCCGAACAATGTAATTGTGTGCTAATGTATTTATCAGCCAGCTATTATAGTATACTGCTTTATCAGCCAGCTATTATAGTATACTGCTTTATCAGCTAGCTATTATAGTATACTGCTTTATCAGCTAATATAGTATACTGCTTTATCAGCTAGCTATTATAGTATACTGCTTCATCAGCTAGCTATTATAGTATACTGCTTTATCAGCTAGTTATTATAGTATACTGCTTTATCAGCTAGCTATTATAGTATACTGCTTTATCAGCTAGCTATTATAGTATACTGCTTTATCAGCTAGCTCTTATAGTATACTGCTTCATCAACTAGCTATTATAGTATACTGCTTTATCAGCTAGCTATTATAGTATACTGCTTCATCAGCTAGCTATTATAGTATACTGCTTCATCAGCTAGCTATTATAGTATACTGCTTTATCAGCTAGCTATTATAGTATACTGCTTCATCAGCTAGCTATTATAGCATACTGCTTTTTAAGTGGCTTAGCCGATGGCATGATACTCTATGAGAGCCCAGGTTGGGTACATGACTAAAATGTAAAATGTAAATGTAATTATAAGAATTAATTTGACTACCATTACTACACACAAATACCTCAAATATTTGTAGTTACATTCTTAAGGTCCTATTACAGCTTTATGTCAGTTGATAACTATCTAATCATCATCATCTAACAACCAAGAAATACGATGACAGATCAAGCTGTTCTTATGATAGTGTTATGAAGACAAGTGGCTGTTCAGGCCTACTACAGTACCAAAAACTAACATTTAGAAAGACAAAAGATTGATTATTTCCTCCATTTAGGTCATTCCTTTTTTGATTAAGCTGCTTTCCCTTGAGTTAGGGAATGTAGGAATATGTGAGGACATCTGTAACCAGGTTGCCATGGGAATACAGTAACTCCTATTACAATCAATACATTACAGTCAATAAATCTGTGTAATTTCCTGCTACTCCTCCACACATAAAACACAACCGTGTTCCCTTCATTCAAGACAGTGAAAGATGTGTCGTTTTTCCTGCAACCATAACATCAAAATGGCAGTTTCCTTCTTCCCAGCGCCTTCCTGAGTTCTTCAGTCTTTAATTTATTTTTGTATTTTTTATTTAATCTTTATTTAACTAGGCAAGTCAATTATTAAGAACAAATTCCTCCTGTGGAGACGGGGGCTGGGATTAAAAAGAAAAATGTAGGACAAAACACACATCACAACGAGAGCGACACCACAACACTACATAAAGAAAGACCTAATTCAACAACACAGCATGGCAGCATCACATGACAACACAACAACAACATGGCAGCAACACAACATGGTAGCAACACAACATGACAACAACACAACATGACAACACAACATGACAATAACACAACATGGCAGCAACACAACATGGTAGCAACACAACATGACAACAACACAACATGGCAGCAACACAACATGACAACACAACATGACAATAACACAACATGGCAGCAACATAACATGACAACAACACAACATGGCAGCAACACAACATGATAACACAACATGACAATAATACAACATGGCAGCAACACAACATGACAACAACACAACATGGTAGCAACACAACATGACAACACAACATGACAACAACACAACATGGCAGCAACACAACATGGCAGCAACACAACATGACAACAACACAACATGACAGCAACACAACATGATAACACAACATGACAGCAACACAACATGGCAGCAACACAACATGGCAGCAACACAACATGACAACAACACAACATGACAGCAACACAACATGATAACACAACATGACAGCAACACAACATGGCAGCAACACAACATGGCAGCAACACAACATGACAATAAGACAACATGACAACAATACAACAACACAACATGGCAGCAACACAATATGACAACACAACCTGGTATTAGCACAACATGACAACAAGACAACATGGTAACAACACAACATGGCAGCAGCACAACATGGTAGCAGCATAAACATGGTACAAAATATTTTTACAGTACAAAGGGCAAAAAGGTAGAGACAACAATACATCACGCGAAGCAGCCACAACTGTCAGTAAGAGTGTCCATGATTGAGTCTTTGAATGTAGTGATGGAGATAAAGCAGTCCAGATTTAGTGTTTTTTGCAGCTCGTTCCAGTCGCTAGCTGCAGCGAACTGAAAAGAGGAGCGACCCGGGGATGTGTGTGCTTTGGGGACGTTTAACAGAATGTGACTGGCAGAACGGCTGTTGTATGTGGAGGATGAGGGTTGCAGTATGGGTGGCATGATCTCCACAGCGAGTGTGAGCTTTGAGCAGCGTAGTAATTTAATAACAAATAAATGATCAGTCTATAATTTTAATGGTATGTTTATTTGAACAGTGAGAGACAGAATAACAACAACAAAAAATCCAGAAAAACGCATGTCAAAAATGTTATAAATTGATTTGCATTTTAATGAGGGAAATAAGTATTTGACCCCCTCTCAATCAGAAAGATTTCTGGCTCCCAGGTGTCTTTTATACAGGTAACGAGCTGAGATTAGGAGCACACTCTTAAAGGGAGTGCTCCTAATCTCAGCTTGTTACCTGTATAAAAGACACCTGTCCACAGAAGCAATCAATCAATCAGATTCCAAACTCTCCACCATGGCCAAGACCAAAGAGCTCTCCAAGGATGTCAGGGACAAGATTGTAAACCTACACAAGGCTGGAATGGGCTACAAGACCATCGCCAAGCAGCTTGTCAATCTCCCTCTGCCTGGGGCTCCATGCAAGATCTCATCTCGTGGAGTTGCAATGATCATGAGAACGGTGAGGAATCAGCCCAGAACTACACGGGAGGATCTTGTCAATGATCTCAAGTCAGCTGGGACCATAGTCACCAAGAAAACAATTGGTAACACACTACGCCGTGAAGGACTGAAATCCTGCAGCGCCCGCAAGGTCCCCCTGCTCAAGAAAGTACATATACATGCCCGTCTGAAGTTTGCCAATGAACATCTGAATGATTCAGAGGAGAACTGGGTGAAAGTGTTGTGGTCAGATGAGACCAAAATGGAGCTCTTTGGCATCAACTCAACTCGGCGTGTTTGGAGGAGGAGGAATGCTGCCTATGACCCCAAGAACACCATCCCGACCGTCAAACATGGAGGTGGAAACATTATGCTTTGGGGGTGTTTTTCTGCTAAGGGGACAGGACAACTTCACTGCATCAAAGGGATGATGGACAGGGCCATGTACCGTCAAGTCTTGGGTGAGAACCTCCTTCCCTCAGCCAGGGCAATGAAAATGGGTCGTGGATGGGTATTCTAGCATGACAGTGGCCTAGCCAGTCTCCAGACCTTAATCCCATAGAAAATCTGTGGAGGGAGCTGAAGGTTCGAGTTGCCAAACGTCAGCCTCGAAACCTTAATGACTTGGAGAAGATCTGCAAAGAGGAGTGGGACAAAATCCCTCCTGATATGTGTGCAAACCTGGTGGCCAACTACAAGAAACATCTGACCTCTGTGATTGCCAACAAGGGTTTTGCCACGTCATGTTTTGCAGAGGGGTCAAATACTTATTTCCCTCATTAAAATGCAAATCAATTTATAACATTTTTGACATGCGTTTTTCTGGATTTTTTGTTGTTGTTATTCCATCTCTCACTGTTCAAATAAACCTACCATTAAAATTATAGACTGATAATTTCTTTGTATTTCGGGGGCAAGGGCTGACACTGATTTTGAAGTCACAGGCAGGGCTTCCTCATCATGAGACCATGAGCAGCCATGTAGCCAACTCATGTCCGCTACATATATCAACTGGATAAACTAATCACTTCAGCATATCTATTCATACAGATCAGCCTTCACCAGGTGGCTATTTGAAGAATCTCAAATATAAAATATATTTTGATTTGTTTAACACTTTGTTTGTTACCACATGATTCCATATGTGTTATTTCATAGTTTTGATGTCTTCACTATTAGTCTACAATGTAAAAATAAAGAAAAACCCTTGAATGAGTAGGTGTGTCCAAACTTTTGACTGGTAGTGGATAAACTAATAACTTCAGCATATCTATTCATACAGATCAGCCTTCACCAGGTTGTCCAGAAAAGCCATGGTGGGCTTACATCTCGTCTCTCACAGTTCAAATAAACCTACCATTAAAATTATAGACTGATCATTTCTTTGTCAGTGGGCAAACGTACAAAATCAGCAGGGGATCAAATACTTTTTTCCATCACCGTAAGAGGGGAAATGGAGGCAAGCCAAATAAGAAACATTCTGAGTCGCTTCCCTTCTCATGAAGATCCTATCTAAATTGACCTCCTGCAATGGCCTGTTTTAAAACAATGAAGTTCTGTATCGTCATGGATACAACCCCAACATACACTTAGCACCATGTAGGCCTTACAAGACAAGATAACGCTAGCAAAAGTTTGTAAATACAGTGGGGAAAAAAAGTATTTAGTCAGCCACCAATTGTGCAAGTTCTCCCACTTAAAAAGATGAGAGAGGCCTGTACTTTTCATCATAGGTACACGTCAACTATGACAGACAAATTGAGAATTATTTTTCCAGAAAATCACATTGTAGGATTTTTTATGAATTTATTTGCAAATTATGGTGGAAAATAAGTATTTGGTCACCTACAAACAAGCAAGATTTCTGGCTCTCACAGACCTGTAACTTGTTCTTTAAGAGGCTCCTCTGTCCTCCACTCATTACCTGTATTAATGGCACCTGTTTGAACTTGTTATCAGTATAAAAGACACCTGTCCACAACCTCAAACAGTCACACTCCAAACTCCACTATGGCCAAGACCAAAGAGCTGTCAAAGGACACCAGAAACAAAATTGTAGACCTGCACCAGGCTGGGAAGACTGAATCTGCAATAGGTAAGCAGCTTGGTTTGAAGAAATCAACTGTGGGAGCAATTATTAGGAAATGGAAGACATACAAGACCACTGATAATCTCCCTCGATCTGGGGCTCCACGCAAGATCTCACCCCGTGGGGTCAAAATGATCACAAGAACGGTGAGCAAAAATCCCAGAACCACACGGGGGGACCTAGTGAATGACCTGCAGAGAGCTGGGACCAAAGTAACAAAGCCTACCATCAGTAACACACTACGCCGCCAGGGACTCAAATCACGTCTGAAGTTTGCTAGAGTGCATTTGGATGATCCAGAAGAGGATTGGGAGAATGTGATATGGTCAGATGACTTTTTGGTAAAAACTCAACTCGTCGTGTTTGGAGGACAAAGAATGCTGAGTTGCATCCAAAGAACACCATACCTACTGTGAAGCATGGGAGTGGAAACATCATGCTTTGGGGCTGTTTTTCTGCAAAGGGACCAGGACGACTGATCCGTGTAAAGGAAAGAATGAATGGGGCCATGTATCGTGAGATTTTGAGTGAAAACCTCCTTCCATCAGCAAGAGCATTGAAGATGAAACGTGGCTGGGTCTTTCAGCATGACAATGATCCCAAACACACCGCCCGGGCAACGAAGGAGTGGCTTCGTAAGAAGCATTTCAAGGTCCTGGAGTGGCCTAGCCAGTCTCCAGATCTCAACCCCATAGAAAATCTTTGGAGGGAGTTGAAAGTCCGTGTTGCCCAGCGACAGCCCCAAAACATCACTGCTCTAGAGGAGATCTGCATGGAGGAATGTGCCAAAATACCAGCAACAGTGTGTGAAAACCTTGTGAAGACTTACAGAAAACGTTTGACCTGTGTCATTGCCAACAAAGTGTATATAACAAAGTATTGAGAAACTTTTGTTATTGACCAAATACTTATTTTCCACCATAATTTGCAAATAAATTCATAAAAAATCCTACAATGTGATTTTCTGGATTTTTTTTTCTCATTTTGTCTGTCATAGTTGACGTGTACCTATGATGAAAATTACAGGCCTCTCTCATCTTTTTAAGTGGGAGAACTTGCACAGTTGGTGGCTGACTAAATACTTTTTTTCCCCACTGTAAATGATGTGTACATGTATTATATATAGCCCATGAAACCGAATGCATTTGATTTCTATCACCATTTTAAGAAAACAAAAACATGGTTTCAGATAGGGTTGGTGTCCTCTACTTTTTCATTTATCTCTAAACATAATTCCTGTTCCTTGTGTTTGGGTCGGGGGGGTGCTGAAAACCCTGAACTGAAAACAACACTCAGGTCCTGTTCAGTTCAAAGGCCTTCTAGAGTTCAAGGTGGACTTGTAAAGGTATGGTACAAATTGTACATTAGCCTGGGAAGTCCTTTTGGGAGTCCAGTGATGAGACAGCTTTATTTTCATAGTTACTGTATCTGCTCTTTTCATGTTTAGTTTGCCATTTCTCTTTTTTTTTACTGTAGTCAACATTTTTTCCAATTGGTCCCTCTGCTTAGGAGCTTGACTATATCAACATGAACAGATCATGAACTGAAATGCCAGCGTTATGCTACCGTAATGAATGTGTAGTGTAAATACGGTGTGATCGTGCTGCCTGCCCCTTGTCATAATTTATTACTGCACACACCGCTCCACCTCCTCATCTGCAGGCCAACACACACCGCTCCACCTCCTCATCTGCAGGCCAACACACACCGCTCCACCTCCTCATCTGCAGGCCAACACACACCGCTCCACCTCCTCATCTGTAGGCCAACACACACCGCTCCACCTCCTCATCTGTAGGCCAACACACACCGCTCCACCTCCTCATCTGTAGGCCAACACACACCGCTCCACCTCTTCATCTGTAGACCAACACACACGGCTCCACCTCCTCATCTGTAGGCCAACACACACAGCTCCACCTCCTCATCTGTAGGCCAACACACACAGCTCCACCTCCTCATCTGTAGGCCAACACACACAGCTCCACCTCCTCATCTGCAGGCCAACACACACCTCTCCACCTCCTCATCTGTAGTCCAACACACACAGCTCCACCTCCTCATCTGTAGGCCAACACACACCGCTCCACCTCCTCATCTGTAGTCCAACACACACCGCTCCACCTCCTCATCTGTAGTCCAACACACACAGCTCCACCTCCTCATCTGTAGGCCAACACACATCGCTCCACCTCCTCATCTGTAGGCCAACACACACCGCTCCACCTCCTCATCTGTAGGCCAACACACACCGCTCCACCTCCTCATCTGTAGGCCAACACACACCGCTCCACCTCCTCATCTGTAGGCCAACACACACAGCTCCACCTCCTCATCTGCAGGCCAACACACACAGCTCCACCTCCTCATCTGTAGTCCAACACACACAGCTCCACCTCCTCATCTGTAGTCCAACACTCACAGCTCCACCTCCTCATCTGTAGTCCAACACACACAGCTCCACCTCCTCATCTGTAGTCCAACACACACAGCTCCACCTCCTCATCTGTAGGCCAACACACACAGCTCCACCTCCTCATCTGTAGTCCAACACACACCGCTCCACCTCCTCATCTGTAGTCCAACACACACAGCTCCACCTCCTCATCTGTAGTCCAACACACACAGCTCCACCTCCTCATCTGTAGGCCAACACACACAGCTCCACCTCCTCATCTGTAGTCCAACACACACCGCTCCACCTCCTCATCTGTAGGCCAACACACACCGCTCCACCTCCTCATCTGTAGTCCAACACACACAGCTCCACCTCCTCATCTGTAGGCCAACACACACAGCTCCACCTCCTCATCTGTAGTCCAACACACACCGCTCCACCTCCTCATCTGTAGGCCAACACACACCGCTCCACCTCCTCATCTGTAGTCCAACACACACAGCTCCACCTCCTCATCTGTAGGCCAACACACACCGCTCCACCTCCTCATCTGTAGGCCAACACACACCGCTCCACCTCCTCATCTGTAGGCAGTGGCGGCTCCTGAAAAAATTCTCAGGAGGGGCAATTTTTCTGATGATTTAGGTGACCTACACACATTTTTAAAAAGATATGTCCAGCAACAACATGAAGACAGGGGCAGCATATAAGTCAATACCAGAAGCATTTATTGACTGATCTCAAAAGTGTTGGCTTACAAAAGCAAAATAAGTTATCACAGTAAAAATAATCAAGGGTGTTCTTTCACATTCCTCAACACTGCATAAACAATATGTATGGCTTTGTAAAAATGAACAACCATATTCTGGCCAATTGTATAGATTTGTAAATATGAACAACCATATTCTGGCCAATTGTATAGATTTGTAAAAATGAACATGAACAGATTTTTTTTTTTTTTGAATGGCAGTACCTTTCAAACATGTCTGCTTGCAGTAAGGTAGCACTCACAAGGTGGCCAGAGAAAGAGAACCTTTCTTTGGTGTGATCCAGGATGGTGTTGCAGACCTCTTCAGACAGCCTCTGCTTCTCCTCTTCTCTCAAAGCTGTTCTGGGTCTTTTGGCTCCTGTTGCTTCTTGCAGCTGCTGTTGAGAGGAGTCCCTGAAGGCAAACAGACCAATGTGTTTGTTGGCTTTGTACAGTATTGTTGTCTATGTGATGCACAGGTATATGCAATGTATCCATGTATAGTACAAATACTTCAGTTCCACTTAAAATGGGCAGGGATGCATAAAGTCTTTAGTGTTTAAGTTAGCCTTTGTGTCTCACATAGCCTGGATGTTCAGCACAGTATACAGTGGTGCTCATAAGCTTATGATCCCATGCTAAAGTTGACTAAAAAGAGGAATAAAAAAGAAAAGAAAATTGGTGTCCTTAAAGGTTGGATTTTCCAACTTTTTTAATTAAGTCATTAAGATCAATTTCCAAAAGATGATTTTTTTATTTTTTTATTCCTCTTTTTAGTCAGCTTTAGAATGTGTTCATACACTTATGAGCACCACTGTACAGTACACATAGTATATAAAATAAGATAGATTACACCACTGGCCATATATAATGACAATAATGTAATTTCAAACACAAATGCAGTCTCCTTTCATGCATACATTTTCAAATAAAGCTCTGCTTTGAGAAAGATCGAATGATATTGTTTAATCTTTATCTTACCTTATGGCCTGCACACTGCTTGCGAAGCTGTCGAGGGCACGTTTGATAAAGACAGCATCGATGTCCTTATTCTGTAGCTTCTGGTACGGTGGGCTGGTCAAATGAACCCAATGAACCCGTCCGGATGGCTTCAAAACATTCTATGAGGTCGTCTCGATTCTCGTAGACAGTGTTCACGACTCTGCTGTTGCTAACCTCATCGTTGTGGCGGCGGACAGCTAGCCTGTATCCCTCATCCAGTTGAGTGGCAATATTCACTCTCACCAAAGCAGACAATCTCAAACAGCTATCAATGTGGGTCTTTGACAGCTCATTTTTCTTAATCTTTTCTGAAAGATGGTGCATGTCGGTTACACCAGTCGCTGTCCAAGCGTTGCTGTCTGCCGTTCATGGTTACGTTACGTTACGTATGACGAAAGCGCGTAAGTGCAAGCCCTCAGACACCCATAGAGAATGTATTGAAAGCTCAGAAATTTGAAAAAAAAAAAATTTACATTAGAGGCTATGAGAGACTTCTGGGCGATTTTCAACCTGACTGAAATCGCCCCAAAACGGGCGGGGACATTTGAAGCACGACTTTAGCCTGATTGGACATTTAGTGGCTGGCAGATCAGACGTGAACACTGAACTACTGTTGCCATGATATAATTGATTAGAAAAAAAATCCCTTCCTTTTCCCGTTTGGCAGTGCGTCGCCCATATCGCCCTATTGAACACACCGCCCATGTCTGTAGGCCAACACACACCACCACACTCATTGTTGCCATTCTCATGCCTCTAGGTGATAACAGTATATTTCTTCAGGCGCTAGGCTCTTATCTATCTTCACTGTACCCTGTGGGTTGCTACTAAGTGAATTTATGTTCCAGATGAAACATTAAGCATCTGAGCACTTCCCTCCAGTTCTGTCATGACATTCACTTGGATCGTTTTCATGTGTTATGACATTCTATATTGTGTTATTTTTTCTTTCCTCGTATATATATTTTTTCATAAACTATTACTATAAATACATCCCTGTTTTGACATTAGAAGGCCAAGAGTGTGCAAAGCTGTCATCAAGGCAAATGGTGGCTACTTTGAAGAATTTCAAATATAAAATATATTTTGGATTTGTTTAACACTTTCTTGGTTACTACATTATTCCATATGTGTTATTTCATAGTTTTGATGTCTTCACTATTATTCTACAATGTAGAAAATAGTAAAAATAAAGAAAAACCCTGGAATGAGTAGGTGTGTCCAAACTTTTGACTGGTACTGTACGTCTAGAGTACATATGGCCTACGCTACAATGCACCATACGCTACAATGCCTTCATATGTCTACCTTAGTATGTTTAGAATTGAAATGTTATTGTGGCATAGCCCCAAGGCCTACATCTCAATATACAGGGCCTTCAGAAAGTATTAACACACCAATACTTTTTCCACATGTTGTTGTGTTACAGCCTGAATTTAAAATGGATTACATTTAGATTTGGTGTCACTGGCCTACACACAATACCCCATAATGTCAAAGTTGAAATATGTTTTTAGACATTTTTACAAATTAATTAAAAATGAAAAGCTGAAATGTCTTGTTTCAATACGTATTCAACCCCTTTGTTATGGCAAGCCTAAATAAGTTCAGGAGTAAAAATGTGTTAACAAGTGTGCAATAATAGTGTTTAACATGATTTTTGAATGACTACCTCATCTCTGTACCCCACACATACAATTATCTGTAAGGTCCCTCAGTCAAGCAGTGAATTTCAAACACAGATTCAACCACAAAGACCAGGGAGCCTTTTGAAGGGCACCTATTGGTAGATGGTTAAAAATAATAAAGAAACAGACATTGAATATCCCTTTGAGCATGGTGAAGTTATTAATTACACTTTGGATGGTGTATCAATACACCCAGTCACTACAAAGATGCAGGCGTCCTTCCTAACTCAGTTGCCGGAGAGGAAGGAAACCGTTCAGGGATTTCACCATGAGGCCAATGGTCAATTTAAAACAGTTACAGAGTTTAATGGCTGTGATAGGAAAACACTGAGGATGGATCAACAACATTGTAGTTACTCCACAATACTAACCTAAATGACAGACTGAAAAGAAGGAAGCATGTACAGAATACAAATATAAAAAACCATGCATCCTGTTTGCAATACAGCACTAAAGTAAAACTGCAAAAAATGTGGCAAATAAATGAACTTTATGTCCTGAATACAAAGCATTATGTTTGGGGCAAATCCAACACAACACATCACTGAATACTACTCTTCATATTTTCAAGTGTGGTGGTGGCTGCATTATGTTATGGGTATGCTTGTCATCTGCAAAGACTAGGGAATTGTTTAGGAATATAAAAAGAAATGGAATAGAGCTAAGCACAGGCAAAATCCTAGAGGAAACCCTGGTTTAGTCTGCTTTCCAACAGACACTGGGAGACAAATTCACCTTTCAGCAGGACAATAACCAAATATACACTGGAGTTGGTTACCAAGACAACATTGCATGTTCCTGAGTGGCCTAGTTACAGTTTTGACTTAAATCGGCTTGAGAATGGCAAGACTTGAAAATGGCTTTCTAGCAATGATCAACAACGAAGCTTGAAGAATTTTTGTAAGAATAATGTGCAAATATTGTACACTCCAGGTGTGCAAAGCTCTTAAAGACTTACCCAGAAAGACTCACAGATGTTATCGATGCCAAAAGTGATACTAACATGAATTGACTCAGGGGGGTGAATATTATGTAAATGAGGTATTTCTGTATTTCATTTCAATAAATTAGCAAAAATTTCTAAAAACAGGTTTTCACTTTGTCATTATGCGGTATTGTGTGAAGAAAGGTGATCGATTTTAAATCGATTTAATCAATTTTGAATTCAGGCTGTAACACAACAAAATGTGAATAAGTCGAAGGGTATGAATACTTTCTGAAGGCACTGTATGTACAGTGGGGAAAAAAAGTATTTAGTCAGCCACCAACTGTCCAAGTTCTCCCACTTAAAAAGATGAGAGAGGCCTGTAATTTTCATCATAGGTACATGTCAACTATGACAGACAAATTGAGAAAAGAAAAATCCAGAAAATCACATTGTAGGATTTTTTATGAATTTATTTGCAAATTATGGTGGAAAATAAGTATTTGGTCACCTACAAACAAGCAAGATTTCTGGCTCTCACAGACCTGTAACTTCTTCTTTTAGAGGCTCCTCTGTCCTCCACTCGTTACCTGTATTAATGGCACCCGTTTTAACTTGTTATCAGTATAAAAGACACCTGTCCACAACCTCAAACAGTTACACTCCAAACTCCACTATGGCCAAGACCAAAGAGCTGTCAAAGGACACCAGAAACAAAATTGTAGACCTGCACCAGGCTGGGAAGACTGAATCTGCAATAGGTAAGCAGCTTGGTTTGAAGAAATCAACTGTGGGAGCAATTATTAGGAAATGGAAGACATACAAGACCACTGATAATCTCCGTCGATCTGGGACTCCACGCAAGATCTCACCCCGTGGGGTCAAAATGATCACAAGAACGGTGAGCAAAAATCCCAGAACCACACGGGGGGACCTAGTGAATGACCTGCAGAGAGCTGGGACCAAAGTAACAAAGCCTACCATCAGTAACACACTACGCCGCCAGGGACTCAAATCCTGCAGTGGCAGACGTGTCCCCCTGCTTAAGCTAGTACATGTCCAGGCCCGTCTGAAGTTTGCTAGAGTGCATTTGGATGATCCAGAAGAGGATTGGGAGAATGTCATATGGTCAGATGAAACCAAAATATAACTTTTTGGTAAAAACTCAAGTTGTCGTGTTTGGAGGACAAAGTTGCATCCAAAGAACACCATACCTACTGTGAAGCATGGGGGTGGAAACATCATGCTTTGCTGCTGTTTTTCTGCAAAGGGACCAGGATGACTGATCCGTGTAAAGGAAAGAATGAATGGGGCCATGTATCGTGAGATTTTGAGTGAAAACCTCCTTCCATCAGCAAGGGCATTGAAGATGAAATGTGGCTGGGTCTTTCAGCATGACAATGATCCCAAACACACCGCCCGGAAAACGAAGGAGTGGCTTTGTAAGAAGCATTTCAAGGTCCTGGAGTGGCCTAGCCAGTCTCCAGATCTCAACCCCATAGAAAATCTTTGGAGGGAGTTGAAAGTCCGTGTTGCCCAGCGACAGCCCAAAAACATCACTGCTCTAGAGGAGATATGCATGGAGGAATGGGCCAAAATACCAGCAACAGTGTGTGAAAAACTTGTGAAGACTTACAGAAAACGTTTGACCTGTGTCATTGCCAACAAAGGGTATATAACAAAGTATTGAGAAACTTTTGTTATTGACCAAATACTTATTTTCCACCATAATTTGCAAATAAATGCATTAAAAATCCTACAATGTGATTTTCTGGAAAAAAAATTCTCATTTTGTCTGTCATAGTTGACGTGTACCTATGATGAAAATTACAGGCCTCTCTCATCTTTTTAAGTGGGAGAACTTGCACAATTGGTGGCTGACTAAATACTTTTTTTCCCCACTGTATAAGTCTATATAAAGACTGCTATTTCCACACACCCACACTAAGCAGCTCAGCTATTGTTGATATCCGTAATGGATCAAGTTATCACGTAACATGGAGCATAAACGCTGGGTCAATTTAGTTGTCTTCATCTAGCCATAGCAGCTAGGTTTAAATGATGTGTCTCTTGTTTGCACGGATAGGGTTAATGGAAGCTAAGACATTAGCTGTGTAGAATTATGAACAGGTGCCCCTTATGCTTTGACCGTAACAGCATGTCAGTGCCTGAGAGGTATCGATCCATTCTGGGGAAGAAGAGTCAAAAGTGCACACATAAATCATGCCTGTTAGCTTGATGTGACACCGTTGGAGACGAGCACAAAACCAATTTCACAGGTGGCAGACATTTCACTTTAGAGATTCTCTGAAGAGAACTTCCAACTATTCTACTTCCTGGTACTGAAGCTATAGGGTATCCATGTGCTGTGGTTTTACATTTACAATAACACAAGGCACCTGATTCCCTCCGGTCTCTTAGAGAGCAGACACATCCCTGCCACATGAATCCATGTCATCCATATACAACCTGCTTGTATAATAACCTACGTCTCTAAGCTCTCCAAATCATAACAGATTCATCTGTGTTGCCTGTTCAAGAATCCATCTATCCATATCTATTGTATTATGAATGGTTCCCCTGTACAACATTGCTATGTACTGTCACTACTCCTTTGCTGTTTATTACATAGATGGTACAGTATTGTATTCTGAGCTTTCACAACCATTGACATTAAGCACAGGGATATAGTCTAAGGCAGTGGTTCCCAAACGGTGTACGTCAAGCTGCCTCAAGCTACAGAAACAGGAGATGGGCTCCTGCTCTTATGAGTCTCACGGGTCACACCACTCATCACTCAGCCATGTTAGGCAGTCCTCGCTAGTTTTAATTTACACCACTCAGAGTCATGCATGCATTCCAAATAGACAGCACACATCTCTCTCTCTCTCTGTCTCTCTGTCTCCCTCTCTCTCTCTCTCTCTCTCTCTCTCTCTCTCTCTCTCTCTCTCTCTCTCTCTCTCTCTCTCTCTCTGTCTCCGTCTCTCTCTCTGTCTGTCTCTCTCTCTCTCTCTCTCTCTGTCTCTCTCTCTCTCTGTCTCTCTCTCTCTCTGTCTCTCCCTCTCTCTCTCTCTCTCTCTGTCTCTCTGTCGTCTCTCTCTCTCTCTCTCTCTCTCTCTCTCTCTCTCTCTCTCTCTCTCTGTCTCTCTCTCTCTCTCTCTCTCTCTCTCTCTCTCTCTCTCTCTCTCTCTCTCCCTGTACATTTCATTAGCACTTCCTGTTGTTTGTCAGCATACTAGGCTTTGGCGCACCGCCTCCTCCTGCGTTAAGCCCCCCTCCCTCCCCGAGGCCGGTCTGGCTCGCCGACCGACGTGAAAGCATGTCGCTGTTGTTTCTTCATGCAAGTGGTTTAGTCATTGGCAGGGAACAGCGCTGGCGGCAGGGGGGCTAGAACACACACAACCACAAACACACACCTCACCTGAGCACATAGTGACATTCCATTTAGCAGGACGCTAACACTTTAACCCTCTGTCAGCAGATCTACATACCAGGGTTATACCAGAGCCTAATAATCGTTCATAGTCATGGCATCTGTTGACAAGTAATTTAATATTTTATGATACAAACCATTAATGAGGTCAGTTGATTGACTATGCAAACTGGCAGTTAACTAGCATAACATATAACTTACCTAAGGCTCTTGCATCCTTTGACATGATGATGTCGCGCAGCATGGCTATAGCAGAAACGTCTAACTTTCTAACCTGCTTGTAGAAAAATACAAGTGTATTTATTTCCCTGTTGGCAATAAACCACTAGAGCTTGTTCCATCCTGATTGGTTTAGGATGAGTGTAATGTTTGTGCCCATTGCATGCAAATGTCTATTATTATTATTAACTTGACAGCAGTGCGTAGTCAGGGATTCAGAGGAAACTGCTTAACATGGCTAATATTGCACTAGATCAACATTTTTTTAAAGGCCTCAGTCTCTCATAAAAAATACTATAATTCATTTGAAAATAAGGTAAAAGAAATCCAACAAGAGTCTCTTGGCACAAATAGGAGGGAGCTATATGAGCTATATGAGATATAGGAGCTATAGGATATATATGAGATATAGGAGCTATAGGAGATATGGGAGATATAGGAGATATAGGAGATATGGGAGATATGGGAGATATAGGAGATATAGAATATATAGGAGATATAGTAGATATGGGAGATATAGGAGATATGGGAGATATGGGAGATATAGGAGCTATATGAGATATAGGAGATATATGAGATATGGGAGATATGGGAGATATAGGAGATATAGGAGATATGGGAGATATAGGAGATATAGGAGCCAGGTTAGTTAATAGTGTAATGAATTAAAGCAATCCCTATATACTCAATTTAAAACTCCACTTTAGGTTGAAATGATATCTATATTTCATAGCTCCTCCCTGGCCTCTGATCCTGTAGCAGGATCTACTCCAATAATATCCTTTGGTGTTCAACTCCTAGAATGTCAGGATGACACAGTTTCATATTCCCTTCTTTGGTGTTCTCATAGCAACGTCATCCCCCCGTAAATTATTCACAGCTATACTCACAGCATGAAAGAATAAACTCGTTATAGCATCCCCGTCTGGCTAGGCTACCGCATACAAAAGGGGGAAAACCAACTGGGAGACCTGAAATTCTAGGCATGTCAACAGTGTGTAGCCTAATACCGTATTCACATTTGGGGACATAGACTCATTTGGTGCCCTTTCAATGTGCTTGAGTGGAATAGCATTAAAAAAATTAACACACTTACTGTATAAAACTTTATTGTTTTAATATGCTTTCCATCCGTCCATTATTTAAAAACCAGTGGTTTAAGGGTTTTATGAACGCATTACCTTCAGAGCAGAGTATGGCTGTAGAATGTATTTGACCACATAAAAACCCTGTTAACACATAAACTGTATTACAACAACTGGTTCCTGATCACTGCAAACAGGACAACACACTGAGAGAGAAAAAAAACACAAGGCATCAAATTATGAATATCACAATTATCATCTGAAGCATGTTTGTGATTATACAAACAACCCAGCAAACCAAAAATGTATTCTGTGAAAGTTCTCAGAACCGTTTGTTAGGTTGCAGCAAGTGTTCCCAGAAGGTTGCTCTCATATTCTGTTGCGGCAGTATGTTCTAAAAACATTGTTAACATTGTTATGTTATTACATTACCTGGAAACCTAATGAGAATGTTTGGGGAATGTCCTGTGGTGGTTTTTACAGATGTTGTGCACAACATTTTAGTGAATGTTAGGAGAACATTCCAAGGATATTTCATTTAAAAAAATCACACAAAAAAAAACATTTTGTTATGTTTTTGGGATGTTATCATCCTATTGTTATATAAAACCCTAACTAGAACGTAATGGGAATCTTAGCTCATGTTCAGGGAATGTTCCTGGCTTGCTGGGAAAGGATTTTGATTTGTGCCACTGCACATTAAGCAGACAAAATGGCATCAGAGGACTCTAACTTAATTGCTGATATTTTACATTGTACTTATTCCGTGATTTATACCAATGACCTTTGTGATTTTGATGATTGTCAATCATAATAGACAATTCTATACCTTTCTAGCTTACTTTTATCTCTTAGTATACAGACCATTCGGAAAATATTCAGACCCCTTGACTTTTTCCACATTTTGTTACGTGACAGCCTTATTCTAAAATTGATTAAATACATTTTTTTCCTCATCAATCTACACACAATACCCCATAATGACAAAGAGAAAACAGGTTTTTGGACATTTTTGCAAAATTATTAAAAATAAAAAACAGATTATTTCAGACCCTTTGCTATGAGACTAGAAATTGAGCTCAGGTGCATCCTGTTTCCATTGATCATCCTTGAGATGTTTCTACAACTTGATTGGAATCCACCTGTGGTAAATTCAACTGATTGGACATGATTTGGAAAGGCACACACCTGCCTATATAAGGTCCCATAGTTGACAGTGCATGTCAGAGCAAAAACCAAGCCATGAAGTCAAAGGAATTGGCCGTAGAGCTCTGAGACAGGACTGTATCGAGGCACAGATCTGGGGAAGGGTACCAAAACATTTCTGCAGCATTGAAGGTCCCCAAGAACACAGTGGCCTCCATCATTCTTAAAGGTGGCTGCCCAGCCAAACTGAGCAATCAGGGGAGAAGGGCCTTGGTCAGGGAGGTGACCAAGAACCTGATGGTCACTCTGACAGAGCTCCAGAGTTCCTCTGTGGAGATGGGAGAAACTTCCAGAAGGACAACCATCTCTGCAGCACTCCACCAATCGGGCCTTTATGGTAGAGTGGCCAGAAGGAAGCCACTCCTCAGTAAAAGGCACATGACAGCCCGCTTGGAGTTTGCCAAAAGGCACCTAAAGGACTCTCAAACCATGAGAAACAAGATTCTCTGGTCTGATGAATTTGTAAGTCGCTCTGGACAAGAGCGTCTGCTAAATGATGTAAATGTAAATGATGAAACCAAGATTGAACTCTTTGGCCGGAATGCCAAGCGTCATGTCTGGAGGAAACCTGCCACCACCCTACGGTGAAGCATGGTGGTGGCAGCATCATGCTGTGGGGATGTTTTTCAGCGTCAGGGACTGAGAGACTAGTCAGGATCGACGGAAAGATTAACGGAGCAAAGTACAGAGAGATCCTTGATGAAAACCTGCTCCAGAGCGCTCAGGACCTCAGACTGGTGTGAAGGTTCACCTTCCAACAGGACAACGACCCTAAGCACCCAGCCAAGACAACGCAGGAGTGGCTTCGGGACAAGTCTCTGAATGTCCTTGAGTGGCCCAGCCAGAGCCCGGACTTGAACCCAATCGAACATCTCTGGAGAGACCTGAAAATAGCTGCGCAGCGACGCTCTCCATTTAACCTGACAGAGCTTGAGAGGATCTGCAGAGAAGAATGGGAGAAACTCCCCAAATACAGGTGTGCCAAGCTTGTAGCGTCATACCCAAGAAGACTCAAGGCTGTAATCGCTGCCAAAGGTGCTTCAACAGAGTACTGAGTAAAGGGTCTGAATACTTATGTAAATGTGATATTTAATTCTTTATTTGTAATACATTTGCAAAAATTTCTAAAAACCTGTTTTTGCTTTGTAATTATGGAGTATTGTGTGTAGATTGATGGGGGGGGGGGGTAAAAAAAAAAATCTATTTTAGAAAAAGGCTGTAACGTAACAAAATGTGGAAAAAGTCAAGGGGTCTAAATACTTTCTGAATGCATTCATTGCTTGAATGGCACCTGCTCGTAACACAGTAATATGCTCAAAACCCATAACCATTAAAGGTATAGTTCACACAAATTGACATTATTTTTCTCTTACCGTTGCTGCGGTCAATTTCAGTGTTTTTGGGAACTGCCCCTTTAAGTGGTATTGTGATCATTTCTTTGCTCATTGTACATGGTAAGAAGAACAAGATACAGAAAGAAAAAAAAAACATCAAAAGACTAGATAAAGACAATCTCCCATTTCAGGTTGAAACGAGCAGAAAACATGACTGGTTTGTTCTGGCTTATTTTCTTAATGACTATTGCCCATAAAAACGCACAGAAATTTGAATACTTTTAAATCCAACACTCGCTGTTTAAGATTCAGTCCCTGAAGGTAAAACAGTCTTGGGTATAGTATCAAGATGTCTATCTCTCATAAATTCCACATATATTTAAAGAGAATATAGTGTGTGTCCACCCTCATTTTGAAGTCAGTAAGCTTGAGTCTCACATCATTTTCATGTTGAATTTACGTGACGCCTCGCCGGTTGGACTACTCTCACCTGCCTCTGCCTTACGGGGTACATACTCAATCTCTATGTTTGGCTTGACGTTGCCTTTCCCTCTGCTCCAGAGGAAGAGGATGACAAGACAGAATAGGACGACGCCGAGGAACGAGATAAATCCCATGGTGGTGGCGATGATCAGAGTCTTCACGTCAAACGGGAAGGGAACCTGGGCCAGGGTCCCATTGGCCCCATCCTCGCTGGGCTGGTTGGAGATGAAGGCAAACGTCTTGTTGGGCTGATGCGGCCAGTTGGGAGAGTAGCTGTGCACATGCAGGTGGGCAGGCCTGGTGTCATTCCCTGCCGCATTGCTGGCGATGCACAGGTAGGTACCGTTGTCCTGGATCTGGGCATAGCGCACCTCTAACGTGCCCTCGGGGGACACGCTGAGACGCCCCACAGACTTGGTGGTGATTAACTGCTTCTTGGGGGACAGCCACATGATCACGGGGGCTGGGTCGCCGTCCGCCTGGCATGTGTAATGGACCGTTGTGCCCTCGTCCACGTGCCTCTGCAGTGCCTTGTGGTCTTGGATCCTGGACTTCTGGCAGGTGAAGTAATCGGAGGGGAGGATGTCGGGGAAGTCTTTGAACTCCTTGCCCCGCACGGCCTCTGGCAAAGAGCAGGCAGGCTGCTGCCGGTTGAAGTTGAGCCTCCAGCGGCGGCGGAAGACCCAGAGCAGTCGGCAGTCGCAGGCCAGTGGGTTATCGTACAGAGCCAGGGTCTCCAGGTTCCCCACGGAGTGAAAGACGGATTCCTCCAGGGTGCTCAGGTTATTGCTGGATACGTTGAGGACTCGGAGGTGGTTAAGGCCCCGGAAGGAGTAGGGCTCGATTGTGACTAATCTCCCTCCTACCAAGTGGAAGGCCTGGAGCCTCAGCAGATTGTGCAGTTTGTTCCCCTCCACCGTGTGAATGGGATTAAAAGACAAGTTGAGAAAGAGAAGGTGCCCAAGGTGTCGGATGGCCTGGTAAGGGATGGCGGTGAGGTTACAGTTTGTGATGGTCAGGGAGGTGATGTTGAGTCCGTACAGGCATTTGGAGGTCATGGTGTCCAGGTAGGGCCAGTGGGAGATCTCTAACACCCTCAGGCGGTAGAGCCTCTTGAAGGAGTAATCCCTGACAGCATTGACGGTGAGGTGGCGGAGTCGCAGCGACAGCAGGTTGTGCAGATGGCTCAGGGCCTCGGTGGGCACCGAGGTCAGGTTGCAGCGCTCCATGGTCAGCTGCTCCAGGCTGCTGAGGCCGTGGAATGCTCGGTGAGAGATGAACACCAGGTCGTTATCGCCGACTTCCAGAGCCTTCAGATTGTACAGCTCCTGGAACATGTAGTCCAGCAGGATGACGATTCTGTTCTCGCTGATGTCCAGCTGGGTGAGGTTGCTGAGGCCTGTGAACACTCCCAACTGGATTAGCTTAAGCTGGTTGTTGCGTAGCCCCAGAGTCCGCAGGCTGACAAGGTTGCTAAAAGCCCCGGGCTCCATGGAGGAGATATTGTTTTCATTGAGCTGCAGCTCCTCCAGCTGCGGGTAGTTGATGAACTCCTCAGGCCCCAGGCTTTTCAGACGGTTCTTGCTGAGGTCCAGTAGTTTCGTCTCGATGGGGATGCCCTCGGGAAACGCGGCCAGCCTTCGTCGGTGGCACACCACGGAACGTTCCTGAGCATTACACTCACAGCGGGACGGGCAGCCGGTGGTGGAGCCGGAGAGGACGGTGCCCAGCATTAGGACCAGGATGGGCTGCCAGCACGCCACCAGGTAGCTGTGCCCACCTGCCTCCCCGGACACCATTCTACTGCTTACCTGCGGAGACACAAGTAAGAGGAGTGGTTGGTACATTTAAAGGAGAACTACATGTATAAAATAAAATAAAAATTATATTATGTTGTCAGGTTTGTCGCTTATCACCTGAAGTATTATTGATTTAAAAAAAACACAATTGTGTTCATTTAACAAACAATACTTTAGCCACACAACAGGCAAAGACCATAACTCTGGATCAAAAGATCATGTCACAGGGTTACATTCGCCTCAGATTTGGACTAAAAGCTCTGGGTTAGACAAATAGTAGAAATATCAGATGAAATACCAGTAGGTGAACAGAAAACCTCAGATTAAAATTTTTGACTGCAGTTCCCCTTTAAGTGGTGTACATTTGGTATGATTTGTCAAAACATTTCACAACAAAAATCTTCTTAAAACAATTTTTGTCGCGTTAGTAACTACACCACTCACAGAGGACACAGCTGAATTACAGCTTTAATTGGGTTTTTAAAGCAATGGATATGTGACAGCAAAGCTCAAATTAGTCCTTTTCACTTCTGATTAGTCTCTCTCATAAACCCCAATCAGCTAAATGAAGCAGACAAAGTATTTACAGCAATAAAACAAATGTCAGCTTAATTTACAAATCGTGGAGAGATACCAAATTCCAATGTGAAAGAGAATTATGCCAGGGTTGTATGGAACATCATGAACCGTACTGTACAAGTGCAATTGCCTGGAGGGCGTTCTACTCCATCTATTCCGATTGCAGGTTACTCTTCTCTGTTACTCTTCTCTTATCTGTGTGTCAGGATCCTAAACACCAACTGCTGCTCTATTAACTTAGGACTGTAAGTCTGTGAGGGACAGATAAACTGTGAGGGACAGATAAACTCTTCATCCTAGCTTTATGAACTCTTAATCTGCTGGCCAAAGGAGAATGGGCTGCCCTGTAGGCTCCAGGGTCTGCCAGTTACTGTTCTAGGTGTTAGCAGCACCTCGAGTCACTTGCCAATCTCCCCTGTGACAAGTAGATGGGATGAGAAGTATCTTGCGAAATGTGCTTTAATTCAATGCTTTAAAATGGCGTGAATAAACAAGTGTGCTGCCTGCGACTAAACACAACCCTTCCATACGGCTGGCTGGCGAGCTGTCGACCTTGGAGTGATATACAACCGAGATTGCTGCAGAGAAGCGATAAATTGAGAGAGAGACTGTTTAAAACCCTATTTGCTTTTGACTCAGGGGCGCTTTAACTTGTAAAAGCCTTCAAACTCTGCTTCCCACATCGATCATACAATTTGGAGGCTCATCCATGTCTGTGGGATGGGCTCTGTGAAGAAGCCATGCTAAGTCAGAATAATAGCTCTCTGGGCATTCTCTTTATTGAGAGGGCTTTACTTGACATTCAAGCAAAACTCTGTGCCATCCATCAATATGAGCTAATGTGGCTAAATGTCCCTAAAGGACAGGGCAAATGTCGCTGTCCTCAAACCATTTCATTGACTCCTGGCTAAAGCCCACAGAGACAGAGAGGAAGAAAGGCTGTCCGCACAGTGCAAAAATAATCTGCAAACTCAAAAGTCAATCAAAAATACTGTTTTTTTTTTATTTTCTCCAAAATGAATGGTGAAAGAGTCCAAAAACCTCTGATGAAATATATGTTACAGGGAGGCTCACTTGTATGCAAGTCATGTAGGGACAGATACTAAACATGTTCACTAGACTACATTTCTCCAGGGACAGATACTAAACATGTTCACTAGACTGTACATTTCTCCAGGGACAGATTCCTGGACATAAACGAACAATCAAAGGGAAGAGTAGGACCACGGTAACCGCAGTAACCAAAGCTATGTGGCACATACCATAGACATAGAATCCACCCATTATGCCATCAATGACTTGAATAGGGAGGCTTGTTCTATGGATTCTAGTTCTATGGTACACGCTGCATTTGGCTTCTAAGAGTGGCTGCAGTTTACATCATATTTAACCACTGGGCAGTACAGTAAGATTTCATGGTTTATGGGGTATTATAAAGTAGTAAGCTAACCATTCATATCGAACATTTCTGTGGTCTCTAATGCATTCTCCAAAAGATAACTACTCTAGGAAGTATTTCGCTTTGCTCTACAGACATCTGTTTCTCAGGCATTTCTGAGAAACGTTCTATTACAGTATAATGAAAGTAGAATATGCCGGTAGTACTACGCATTAGATCAGTACCACAGCTCTACTTTGAGTGGGTTTCCCACAGCGACAGGAGCACAACAATGAGTGTACTGTAGAGAGTTGTACGAAGCTGTCCAGGTGTGTTGGAGTATGAATGGAAGTATCAAGTAGAACAGAAACCGTCTCCTGCCAGAGAGCCGGCATGTCGTCACCTGCTGATAAGTGGTGGTGCTGAATCAGCGTATAAACAGCTTGAACTCACACAGATGAGAACTGAGGCAGCTCATTCCCTGGAACACGTAATGGTTATTCAAGAGTGCTTCACTTGTTCGGTGGAGGTGCTCGATAGGTGGAGGTGCTCGATAGGTGGAGGTGCTCGATAGTGTCTCTCGTTGCGCAAGTTGTGTCACGTAGTTGTGCGATTAACAAAACATGACTTGACAGGGGGATGAGAGTGATTCCGCTGGTAGCAGTGTGCTAACGCAAATTACACCTTACAAATGCCAGATGGAGAGAACGTATTGGCATTAGAGCAGTTTGGACTGTTATTTGAGCAGAACCAGCAGCCCATTAGGTCTAACTGTCTTCTACAGTTCTCCTCAAATCTAAATGGACATTTTTCATGGGCTCTATGATGTACAGTATACACAGCCCCTGTAATACACCGAAGTCTACTTCGTTTGTGACATTGGTGTCGCTGAGTTCAAACTGCCAGAACATTTTTCAGCCTTTCACCATACAGTATTATTGCGTGGCTTGTGAATGGATAGATCATGTTGGTTTAAAAGCATTCACAGTTATCCACCCAACCTTAATTGAGGGTTTGTAATATGCCACACAATAAAGATGAGAATTTAACCTTGGGTTCATGAATGTATTGGGTTGATGACTGTGAAAGCTCACTGATGCTAATTGAGGGTTTGGAATATGCCACACAATAAAACATCTATTAGATATCTGATAGATGAAATGGCTGGCCTTTATCTAGGCCAGACAGGACATCAGTCTACCAGCAGAGGAATATAAAAGGGATGAAGGAGTCGTTTTGATATTTCAACTGATAAAAGCACTTCAATTTAAATGTTGTGACATCATTTCGTACCGTGATGAAATGCCAAACATAGTGAGTCAAAGGGGAACTGGAATAACAACACGCTGACACATGACTAAGGCTGCGTTTACACAGGCAGACCAATTCTGATCTTTTGCTAAGAATTGCTCTTTTGACCAATCCGATCAGATCTTTTGCTCATAACTGCGCATACGATCAGAATTGGGCTGCCTGTGTAAACGCAGCCTGTATAGCCCACTGCATGTCCAGACAATAACATGGACGTGTAGCTGAAAGGCATTGTTATGCTCTGGTGCTTTAGTTTTATTCGAACCTAAAGTCATGCAGCCTTATTTGATGTTTTGTCTCCCTGTGAAAACGTGTTACAGTGAGAGAATGTTTACATGGATATTCTACTATATTATGTAATCCAGGATTCACTTGCAAAAGTTTGTATTTTTATTTGTTATTTTATATGGGGGCAGAAATAAACCAAAACAATGTAATTGAATTAGCCCTTAAAATGACAAGAGAACCCATTAGCTATGTTGCTTTCTGTCTCAAATCACTTTGCATGTTTGTATTGGAGTTTAGTGCGTGATCTCATTTCTTTCCACTTTGGAGGAAATTCAACCCATAAAAACAGGAAATTCAACCCCTCTCTCTCCCTGCCTGTCTCCCTGTCTCCACCTCCATCTCTCTCTCTCTCCCTGCCTGTCTCCCTGTCTCCACCTCCCTCTCTCCATCTCCTCTTAGTAATGACCTTGGGAGGAAGCACAGTGGACGTTCCTCTCCCCCATTCCTCCTCTGTCCTGCATTTCTAGGACTGCTAGCCCTTTCCTCTCTGGACCTCTCATTCTCATCACATTCTGACACATTTCTATTTCCCCAAACTACTCCCTCTACCATCCATCTCCCCCCTCCTGTAAGATGCAGCTGAGCAAGGAAGCCAGTCATCACAGGGAGGGTCCACTTACACCGTGAATGTCTATACATTCACCGTCTATACAGTACTAAATAGACCCATGACTACATGGAACTCTATTCCACATCAAGTAACTCATGCAATCAGTAAAATTAGATTAAAAAAAAAAAAAATAGATAAAAATCCACCTTATGGAACAGCGGGGACTGTAAAGCAACACAAATACAGGCACAGACACGTGCATACACACACACGATAACATACGCACTATACACACACGTACACATGGATTTGTGTTGTAGATATGTGGTAGTAGAGTAGTGGCCTGAGGACACACACTTAATGTGTTGTGAAATCTGTTGTGAATGTATTGTAATGTTTATAAAATGGTATAACTGCCTTAATTTTGCTGGACCCCTGGACGAGTTGCTGCTGCCTTGGCTAATGGGGATCCATATAAATACAAATACAAATACAAATACCATTCTATGACCTTCCACCTTAATGAGGCTAATTGTGCAAGGCTAACTATTCAAGACTAACTATTCAAGGCTAACTATTCAAGGCTAACTATTCAAGGCTAACTATTCAAGGCTAACTATTCAAGGCTAACTATTCAAGGCTAACTATTCAAGGCTAACTATTCAAGGCTAACTATTCAAGGCTTTCTATTCAAGGCTAACTATTCAAGGCTAACTATTAAAGGCTAACTATTCAAGGCTTTCTCCTGAGTGGCGCAGTGGTCTAAGGCACTGCATCGCAGTGCTAACTGTGCCACTAGAGATCCTGGTTCGAATCCAGGCTCTGTCGCAGCCGGCCGCGACCGGGAGACTCATGGGCGCCGCACAATTGGCCCAGCGTCGTCCAGGGTAGGGGAGGGAATGGCCGGCAGGGATGTAGCTCAGTTGATAGAGCATGGCGTTTGCAACGCCAGGGTTGTGGGTTCGATTCCCACGGGGGGCCAGTATAAAAAATAAATAAAAAATATTCACTAACTGTAAGTCGCTCTGGATAAGAGCGTCTGCTAAATGACTAAAATGTAAATGTATTCAAGGCTAACTATTCAAGGCTAACTATTCAAGGCTTTCTATTCAAGGCTACATATTCAAGGCTAACTATTCAAGGCTAACTATTCAAGGCTAACTATTCAAGGCTAACTATTCAAGGCTAACTATTCAAGGCTAACTATTCAAGGCTTTCTATTGAAGGCTAACTATTCAAGTCTTTCTATTCAAGGCTAACTATTCAAGGCTAACTATTCAAGGCTAACTATTCAAGGCTAACTATTCAAGGCTTTCTATTCAAGGCTAACTATTCAAGGCTTTCTATTCAAGGCTAACTATTCAAGGCTAACTATTCAAGGCTTTCTATTCAAGGCTAACTATTCAAGGCTAACTATTCAAGGCTTTCTATTCAAGGCTAACTATTCAAGGCTAACTATTCAAGGCTTTCTATTCAAGGCTTTCTATCCAAGGCTAACTATTCAAAGCTAACTATAGCAAACAACCTTACACAACATACTATAGATGAGACAACTTGGGCTTATTTTGTCAGCTGTGCAAATAAGGATAGTTGTCAATAATTCACTACATGTTTTCGATCATTCACAACACATGAAGTATGAAGGATTTTCTATGACTTTGTATAGCGACATGGGAACACCGTCGGTACACAACATATTTCCACATTTCCACTTGTCGAACACAACGGCAAACAAGATGGTGGATGTTGTTATTTCTCTTCCCTTTTCCACACAAATTGTTACCATAGTGACTGACCTTCAAAGCAAGAAAGAGATTGATATTACAGGCAGCAATTCTGCTATGCTGGGCATCAACACCGTAGACTACTCAGTATGTCTATCAGTGAAAACCAGGGAATTACAAGAGGTTGCTACTTCTAATTGGTACTTTCTTGCTTAAAAATTCCTTTACCAAATTACTCAAATTACTGGACCAAATAATATTTAGAGCCACTTGTTTCAATGAATCCAATACAAATAAATCAAAAGGTCTGTCAAAGGAACTGTCAAATGAAGTGTAACCAATAAGTCAGGTCGGGTAACCCTCACATTTCAATGATACTGTAATGCCATTAAACTTATGAGGGTAAAGCAGTTGGCATCCCAATACGTTCAATTTGAAATGGAAACTGAACAACTTTTCTTTAATGCTCTGAGCTTTCTTTTGACTCTAAAACGACCCTCCTTTGATCTTCTGTTTGACTACTCTAAGATTTAGATCAAAGCTTTGAGTTTTTGACAGCTGGGAATCTGTTAAATTGACTTACAGCAAAAACTCTGGACACTTGATGTTGACATACTGTAAAGAGACACTTCTCGGACAGATTGTGCCAAAATCAATAATTATTCTCCAATTTCACAAACCATCAAACCAAGTTAATTTCAAAGCGATTCAACATTTTCAAAACTAGTGTCAAAATGTAGGCTACATACGGTAGATTGTGTAAAATGAAAAACTGGGATATTATTAAATACTTCATAAATCTACACTTTGCATGTGCAGCAGGTTGATTTTACATGAATAAATGAAGTAAAAATGGAGCTCATTGATGACTTAGGACTGTCTCGTCTGTCTTCTCTTATCTAATTCAACAGACTCTCGCCTGCAGCACATCTGTGCTCCCCGCTTTCAGGGACATGGGGTGCATCTCAATGCTCTTTCAAGGGAGGTATTCAGACATGGGGGTGCATCTCAATGCTCTTTCAATGGAGGTTTTCAGACATGGAGTGCATCTCAATGCTCTTTCAAGGGAGGTTTTCAGACATGGAGTGCATCTCAATGCTCTTTCAATTGAGGTTTTCAGACATGGGGTGCATCTCAATGCTTTTGCATAGCTTCTTTTTCTTAGCTCTTTTTCTTCATCACCACAAACAGATAATAATAATAAGCCATTTAGCAGACGCTTTTATCCAAAGCGACATACAGTCATGTGTGCATACATTTTTACGTATGGGTGGTCCCGGGGATCGAACCCACTACCCTGGGCGTTACAAGCGCCGTGCTCTACCAGCTGAGCTACAGAGGACCAATATGAAGAGATGAAGGAATTGAATAGGCATTTGATACACTTATTTAACCCATTAGACCACGCCCCTTTTACTAGCGCCTACCAAAAAGGGGGGAAAAGACTAGGTATCAGCCACCATGATGACTCCACCTACGTCTCCAACAGGAGCCTGTTCCAAAGGTCCCTTTTCTCCTTTAAAACAGTGACGGATATGCTAAAGAGATTTGAGTGACAGTTGATTGAAGGGGAGTGAACCAAGTGGAGGAAAGATTGATGCTGGGAATTGTGGGGGATCAGAGCAGGCAAATCTACTGTAAAGAACACACAAAACAAGGGGATAAAATTGACAGCTTGGAATACAGGGCTCCAACCCCAACACAAATCAAATCAAATTGTATTTGTCACATGAGCCGAATACAACAAGTGTAGACTTTACCGTGAAATGCTTACTTACGAGCCTTTTCTGAACAATGCAGTTAAAAAGTAGGAAAATTAGCAAATAGATAAAAATGTAATAGTAACACAATGACAATAAAATAACAATAATGAGGCTATATACAGGCTATATACAAGGAGTACCGGTACCGAGTCAGTGCACTAGGGTACGAGGTAGTTGGGGTGATTGATTGAGGTAATAGGTACATGTAGGTTTGGTTAAGTGATAGCCTCCCGCTGTTGCTACTGTACTGAAAGGTGATCTCAGTTCAAATTCATGTTTGCTTCAACGGTTTCAACATCCCGGTTGCTTGTCTATGATATTGGATTGGGACGTTTTTAGGGGCCTGCCTTTTCTCTAATGTATGTGGAACATGGGAGGAACTGCCAGAGCAAGAACTACAACTGGTTACTGGATCTCAGACACAGAACACCTGGAAGGACTGTCCGCTACCATGGCAACCAGACAGCAGTTGGTCCCAATAGTCTAAAGAGGCTTCCTCATCTCCATTCCTTGGCAGATCTGACAACATGTGGAAGGTGAAAGCTAAGTATTGAATGCCTCTATACCATGATTGCTTTTTTTCAGTCAGTGCTGTTGCAGGAAAGGAGAAGAAGACATTTTTTTTTACTAAGCCTACATTGGGATTCCCCTATGGGCTTATTTGGGAGGGCACAATGTCACAGCACATCCAGACAGAAATGGAGTGTTGATAGAAGAGCCATTGTTCTCCGTCTTTTCTCTGTCTTGTAGAATCAGGGATTTTGCCAGCTTTGCAAATCGTATCTATCTGCAGCCTTGAATCCCACAGAATAAGCCCTTGGACACTGAAGTGAAGATTGCAAAACTAGGCAGGGGGGGTTCGAAGAGCTGAGCTCCTACCAGAGAGCTTGTGTTAGAAATAATATCTTGATATGCTCTTCAAGTTAAGGGCGTACCAAGAAAAACTTCCAAAAGGACTCATGCCAGGTAGAAAGGAGTTGGAGCAAAAAATTTAAAAGCAGAAATTTATTTATTTTAGCTCACTTTAATCCACTGTACAGGATGCGAGCAGGTGACTGACGTTTTGACGTCAAGCTGACGTCTTCCTCAGAGTGACCTGACCATTGCTCCTAGCTCCTATTTCTAGCCTCGTGGCCCGTTAAGACAGAACAATGGAAGAAAATAACAATGATAATATGTTTCAAGGTAAATGGCAAATTATAGCACAAAATAATACTAATAACAAGAGAATATACAAAACATACAAAGGTGATATTTGGGTGTCTGTGAATCCGGAGACACAGAGACCCCAAAAATGCTCCCCAAGTGGCCCCTTCTCATCTAGGCTAATTCTCCATCATTTAAATACTCTGAATTTGACCTTTTAGTGTCAATTACTGATTACTTTGTAGAATTCACAACAAAATAATATGTGGTTACTGTTAACTTATGTTAATCTATGCCTCTGTCATGCTTATCCATTGTGACTTGGCCCTAAAAGGAGATCCCACCGCTGCCACCAACTGGACTGTTCCAATATACGGTAAATAGGGACTACTAAGTAAGATGTCTTATGTAATTAGCTACACTATGTTTTAATACCCGTAGCTGTTGTGTTTAGGAACTGGAACACATCAGATGAATAATACCTCAAATATTTAAAAAACCCAAATAGAATCTGTAAGAACATCGGCTCGTTATGCAATATGCAAAACAAATGGTGCTGCATGACACATCCCTGTACGAGTGCTAAACGAATGCTGAACGGAAGCTCAACACGTTGTAATGGTCGGTGTTCGGTTGGTTTTCATTTCATTTGGGTGCTTTGTTCTGTATGAAATGACTTGCGGTGCAAAGCCCGTGCCGAGTCTAATTGGTAATATTTCCACACAGATCCGTCTCTCTGCTCTGACTGAATGTCTAATAATAATTATGTAACGCGGTGCTTCTTTCCTCATTAACACCATTCCTCTTGGAAATTCTCCACTATAGCAGCAGTCTAAGCTGGTAATTACACAAACCTTTTCCCCCTCTGTATCAACAGGGATCCCAGTTTCCAGTAGAATCGAAAAGTGTGGCTCAATGCAATCCTGAAGGCAATTTTCCACCGGCCAAGCTTCTTAAGGCCCTTTATGGACAGCACAATGGGCGATTCTGGGAGATATGTTCATCCCAAATCACCCGTACTTTGTACTCATGTTAATTTAGCTGATATAGCTCACTCTAGGCATCACTCTCATTTCCTGGCCGGCCTTCCCTAAATATTCACAGTGACAATTACAACACATGGCCAGGAGGAGGGTTTAATCAGTAGCCCACACTTTGCTTTAGAATATGTAAAGATCCCTGCATTATAGAGCCGGTGGAGTGTAGGAGTCAGAAGGAGAATCAACCCCCATCCTCCACCATGCCTGGATCATATTTTACATAAAGCTGTTATGATTACATTTAAATGGGAAAGGCTGCTGCAGCGAAGCGCCACTGTGACCTTCTGAATACATTTGTGGAGAGCAAGATTGAGTAGGCTACCCTGTGACTGATCTGCCTGTGTCTGTCTGTCTGTCTGTCTGTCTGTCTGTCTGTCTGTCACCCCCCTCCCTCTTGCCTGCACGCGGTCTACACGTGGTCCGACCGTCTTAACGGTCCCCAACAGAAAGGAACCATTACAGATTTAGGATCTTAATTTGAGCCAGTTTCCTACAGCAGGAAAATAATCCTGCAGCAACAGGAAATATGAATTATTATTTGGATTATAATGAGTGGATATTTTTTTGTAGGGGTTGATACATTGCGTTAGGGCATATCAAGTCTGACATTTCAGAGTGGAAATCACTAAGTTTAGAAGCCTTTTTAAACATTGAATACACTACAATTTGCATTTCCTGCTTTGCAGGAAAATTCTCAGCAATAAAAGTGTGATCAAATTAAAGATCCTACATCTGTATACTGCAATGCCGTGGTTTCAGCAGCATCCTTAACACTCTCCCTATTGAAATCTGGCCATCTTTCCACATTACTGTTACAGCATTCCGTAGCATCCTTCCCCCTCTTATTTCCGCCCATGTCTCACTGAGGACTATAAAATATATAAATAATTGGTCATTTAGCAGACACTCTTATCCAGAGCGACTTACCGGAGCAATTAGGGTTAAGTGCCTTGCTCTTAACCCTAAAGGGCACATCGACAGATTTTTCACCTAGTCGGCTCGGGGATTAGAACCAGCGACCTTTCGGTTACTGGCACAACGCCCTTAACCACTAAGCTACCTGCCGCCCTAACTAGTGTACAGGACAGGCAGACTAAATGTTCTTGGCACAGACTTGATTTACATGAAAAGCTACTGTTCACAGGGTCTCACAATGCACGAGATGGGCGCAGTGGATGGACTGTTGGACAGGAAATTGGCCTACAGTGTACATGTTTAATCTATGGATCTATTTTGCGTGTCAAGAGTTGCACTGACAATGCCTTGTTGACGAGTTGAATTCTGTTCAGTCTTGTGTGTAACAAAAAGTGGGGATAGTGAACCCCTTCATTGCTGTAATGACCAGTCGGACCACCAGACAGACTGTGGAGTGGTAAAGCCATCATCTGCATTATCCTCAACCTTAACCACTATTTGGTTTTCCGTCCTATCAGAAGCCAAATAGGGCGTTATGGAGACATCCGCTGGTAGATACTTATAACGTCCCCATTTGAATAAAAATCAATCAAGTGTAATTATCAATCTTGGAACCGCATATAGATTGGCGTTCCCAGTGGTTACATGCTAACCAACTGTACAGCCAACAACAATCAATTAAAAAAGGTTAAAGGGGGAGAAAGCTTATGTACCAAAGCCCTGATGGGTAGATTCAGACCAGACCCTTCATATGACCACTATAGGTCAGGAGAACAACCATTATGCCATCGCTGCATCTCTGTAACATCTCTGTTGTATAGTCTGAGAGTATAAAACTGAATTATGCGTGACACATCTGCTTACAGAGTCAAAACAGTGATGAGTGATGACTTCCTGTCACGATTGAGCGATCGCATGTTTAAAGACTGCAGTGGCTCCAATAGGCTCATACATCAGCCAAACGGTAGTAGCCTGTGAACAGTGAGTGTATTGAAACAAACCAGGGCATATGTGGGGCTCACACACGTGGTCCTGCTTTAAGTGGACATTTCCATCGCTACAGTACATTTACACTGCATATACTGTGATTGATATGAAGGAGCATGATATCCCGATCATAAGCATACTGTACTTATGATATTTGTGAGAATGTGATTTGAAGGAGTCAGGCGCAGGAGGGTAAATCACTGAATACAGAGTTTAGTCCGTAGGACACAGTTACGCTGGATAGCGTCAACAAAATACAGGCACACGGGGAACAATATCCCCGGAAATACAAGGTACGGGTAGCTCAACCGAGCTACACTCAACTCACAAATAACAATCACCCACAAGGACAAGGGGGGCAGAGGGAACACTTATGCATGGACTAATGAGGGGATATGAACCAGGTGTGTGTGATTGACAAGACAAGACAAATGGAATGATGAGATATGGAGCTGTAGTCGCTTGAAGGTCGGTGACGACGAACGCCGAAGCCTGCCCGAACAAGGAGGGGAGGCAGCCTCGGCGGACGTCATGACAATATTATAAGGAATCACGTGTTGATATTGTGCATGAACAGATGGGTCTTGCTAAAGAATCTGTGCTTGCATTATAGCAAGACTAATTGGAGAAGGCTTTATAGATTACTACATTAGACCACCTACAGTAACGTGTTGCCAGGTAACCATCGTGGTTTTAATCACTCACTCAGTCACGATTGTGAAAGCCCACATTTCATGTGACATCGATGTTCTGTAGATCGATATCTAGTGGCACCTTGTTATCATGATACATGCTGTATGTATCAACCCTAAAGCTGCAGCACACACAATACAAACACTACTGCTTCTTTTGCATTTAACCCTGTGAGATCCAAGCTGAGATCCAAATGAGGAAAACATTTCATTACCCTTCATAAATACTTGGAATAGGCCTCTGATTATGGAAATGATAATTTTTTTGAATTTCAAGTTTGTAGAACAATTTCCTGGAAACGTTGCAAAAATGCAACATTGGGCTTCAACGGTAGGAAAAATGTGTGGTAAGAAAACTGTGAAATTGGAATAAAATCACATCAAAATGGATCAAAAGCATTTACATGTGATGGAAAATATTGTGTAATGATATATGAATCTGGAATAAAGTCATATTTTGTCTGAAATAGCTAAATTGATCAACTTTACAAATTCCATTTTATTTGTTTTGCTATCAAAAACTATTTTGGGGGTTTTCTATGTATGGAGAACATCTAACTTACTTTCAGTAATATTTGGTTGTCCTTTCTGGATTAATGTGGAGAGATAGCCTCCTATCTTACTTCTTTACCATTTAGCAAATGGTCACCATGGCAGTATTCTGACCTCATAATCCACAAGTTCTAAAAAATATATTCATTTTTGTTATTTTGATGTGTAGAGGAGGCATCGAAGTTACTCTTGAAGTATTTGGTTGTACATATTTGCAGAATTTGGAAGGAAAACAATCTCTCTAACTTTTCTATCAATATATTAATGTGGCCCTTTGTCTCAGCTTGGCAACCCTTTAAAGCCCAACATTGTGTTTTTAAAACACTTCCAAAACGACCTCTAGCTCAGGTTCAGATTGTTTGTTTCTCTGTGTATTTTTTTGCTTTATAATCATTACATCTTAGAGAAGACAGAAAACAAGATTTCCTGTCTTGTACTTGCATGGATGGCCTACAACATATGCCTGTGAAGGGGACCAGTGTGATGTCAGACGAGTGGACATCTTTCTAACGTTTCAGAGGCTACTGATGCCACAATAATCCTACTGACACAACAATACTACTCAGAGATACATGTGGGTCTAAGGAGATGAACTAGGTAGTGTTGGATAGGATTTTTTTTAGATTAGGACCTGCACAAGACACAATTTAGGAAACGTTGTATTTTTGCAACTTTGGGTCTCACAGTGTTAAAAAAAATAGCAATTGTAACAAAGTGGCGTGATACCTGTGTAAACAAGTGGAAGATAAGTCTCTTTCCAGTTTCACCTATTTTAGGGAGCCTCACGTACAGTGACCAACGGTGTAGTGTGTGTCTCTAAGCAAAAACAGCCTCAACTTCACCCGGTAGAGGTGTCAGCTTGTGGCTTGCAGACAGCTGCTGTAGGAGGTAGAAGAGTCTCTATAGATTTCTACTGTGTGTCACAGCACTGCAGCCAGGCACCATTATGAGGGATGCAAATAACACAGGCTGGAAGGATGAAAGCATGGTGCACACACACACACACACACACACACACACACACACACAACCACACACACACACAGAGAGAGAACGGATGAGAGGCTGGGGTGTTTGACCTACATACATTACGGGACAAAAAGCCTTCCCTGCAACCTGTGGGTGAATTGAAACACCATTCTTCAACCCCAGCAAATTCATTGTGATTGAATGAGGTTTGACCTCCCGAAGCAAATCGGTGTCAGGCTAGACGGCGCGTTTAGAAAGAGGCCATGCTAATAAGGACAGATTAGTTGGAGCTACAATAGCACAAAAGCACCGGGGTAGGAACACACAACAGGCACGCTCCATCACACACACTCACCAACAGTAGCAATATGACACACCTTTTAAAATAGACATGGAAACAGCAGGGACACAGGAGCACATAAGAGACTCACATACAGACACACAATCATGCACACGCACAAAGAGAAACAGTTATACACATGCACCCGTACTCACACACAGACACACCAGGCTCACACACAGACACACCGGGCTCACACACAGACACACCGTACACACTCACAGACACACCGTACACACACACAGACACACCGTACACACACACAGACACACCGTACACACACCGTACTCACACACACAGACACACCGTACACACACACAGACACACCGTACACACACACAGACACACCGTACACACACACAGACACACCGTACACACACCGTACTCACACACACAGACACACCGTACTCACACACAGACACACCGTAGACACACACAGACACACCGTACACACATACAGACACACCGTACACACACACACACACCGTACAAACACACACACACACACCATACTCACACACACACACACCGTACACACACACACACACACACCGTACACACACACAGTAGCTACATGTATGCTCCTACACATATAAATCAATGGCAGCATCCAGGTGACAGAACAAACCTGGTACTGAATCCTATTCAGCAGAATGATCAAACATCCCATCCCTCCATCTCTCTCTCGCTCTCCCTTTCCCCCTTTGAATACGTACCATTTGTCCAGACAAATATTTTCCTTCCAATTCTGCCCCACCACTGCACCATGATGAGCCTGTCTCTATGGATCAGTGCTGGAAGCCCAGAGAACAGACAGAGGCTACTTACCAGGACCGTCATGCACAGAATTCTAATTTAAGCAGCTCCACGTTGCCAAGGAAATCCAAAATGCCTCAGAGAGCAGGGCAGAGATTGAAGAGGCCATTGGAAGGAGGACTCAAAGGGAGAAATGGGATTCCTGAGGTGAGATAAAGAGAGGCGAGTCCCCGGTGAGGAGCATGGGAGATGCCTGGGTCCTCCAGATGCTGTAAATCCACCTCCCCTGATAGGCTTGTATGTAAACACAGGCTCCGGTGGCTCAGACACTCTCACATACATGCTGCACCGAGCTGAGTGAGACAGAGAGTGGGAGAGAGGGAGAGGGGAGAGAGGGAGAGGGGAGATAGATAGATAGAGGGAGGGGCTGCTGCTGAGCAAGGTGCAGGGAGGAGCTGCAGTGCATTGGGAGACAGAGAGAGAGGGAGGGAGGGAGGGAGGGAGGGAGGGAGGGAGGGAGGGAGGGAGGGAGGGAGGGAGGGAGGGAGAAACAGAAAAAATGCTCTCTGATTGCATTGGCAATATCTTATGCTGTTTACTTGAACGTCCCCATTTCCAGCTTGATTAAAATGAACTGGGGAGCTGAAGAAAGAGTGTTGTGAAAGACAGAATGAATAATGGAATATGGGGATAGAGGGAGAACAAAAAAGTATGTGTGGAAGAGGGAGAGAGATGGAAAGAAAGAGGGAAGGGGTAGGGAAACAGAGGGAGGGAGGGAGGGAGGGGGGTGGGTGCTATCCTAAAACAGGGGCAACAACGTAACAAATGAACTTCTAGATCCCCACACTTCACCTGGTTTACTGGAGGGGTGTGAGAGGAGATGAGTGGCTTCATGGGAGGAATATGAGCATGTCACCTGGTTTACTGGAGGGATGTGAGAGGAGATGAGTGGGTTCATGGGAGGAATATGAGCATGTCATCTGGTTTACTGGAGGGATGTGAGAGGAGATGAGTGGGTTCATGGGAGGAACATGAGCATGTCATCTGGTTTACTGGGGGGATGTGAGAGGAGATGAGTGGGTTCATGGGAGGAACATGAGCATGTCATCTGGTTTACTGGAGGGATGTGAGAGGAGATGAGTGGCTTCATGGGAGGAACATGAGCATGTCATCTGGTTTACTGGGGGGATGTGAGAGGAGATGAGTGGGTTCATGGGAGGAATATGAGCATGTCATCTGGTTTACTGGGGGGATGTGAGAGGAGATGAGTGGGTTCATGGGAGGAACATGAGCATGTCATCTGGTTTACTGGAGGGGTGTGAGAGGAGATGAGTGGGTTCATGGGAGGAATATGAGCATGTCATTGTATTAGCAGAGAAAAACAAGAGGAGGGGAGGAGAGGAGATTAGTGCTCTGTCTCTGTGTTTTATTCTGAACCCAGACTCCTCCATAATTTCCTGTCACTAGTGGATGATGAATGCTGCCTATTATACACAGTACAGTAATCACAAGGCACGCGGACATTTGGAGTGTGACAGGAAGGAAGGCAGATCACTGAAGTGCTGCCTGAGAGGCAATGAGAGACACAGGGTTCTGGAGGCGAAGGGTGGGTGGTTGTGGGTAGTTTTGGGGCACACAGACTGGTAGGGACTGGTAAAAGAGATTCAGGGCAGTGTGTGTTTGTGTGAGATTAACATTCAGGTTACCAGGGGGTTGGTTGGTTTGTTGGTACTGTAGGAGGAGGGTATTGATGGCAAGGGGGTTAGGGGGCATGTTTATGATAGTTGGTGTTGGTGTTGGGAGTTTGAGGTTGAGGGTATTGATGGCAAGGGGGTTAGGGGGCATGTTTATGATAGTGGGAGTTTGAGGTTGAAGGGTTGTGTTGGGGGTTGAATGAGTCTACAACACATTGAATGGGGGCTTGTTGGCGGTTTAAAAGGGGTTGATGGAGTTTGCAAGATGGGAGGGTAGAAAAACATGAACACCAGTGTAAACATCAACACAAACATGAACACCAGTGTAAACATCAACACAAACATGAACACCAGTGTAAACATCAACACAAACATAAACACCAGTGTAAACATCAACACAAACATGAACACCAGTGTAAACATCAACACAAACATGAACACCAGTGTAAACATCAACACAAACATAAACACCAGTCTAAACATCAACAAAAACATGAACACAAGTGTAAACATCAACACAAACATGAACACCAGTGTAAACATCAACACAAACATGAACACCAGTGTAAACATCAACACAAACATGAACACCAGTGTAAACATCAACACAAACATAAACACCAGTGTAAACATCAACACAAACATAAACACCAGTGTAAACATCAACACAAACATGAACACCAGTGTAAACATCAACACAAACATGAACACCAGTGTAAACATCAACACAAACATAAACACCAGTGTAAACATCAACACAAACATGAACACCAGTGTAAACATCAACACAAACATGAACACCAGTGTAAACATCAACACCAACATGAACACCAGTGTAAACATGAACACAAACATAAACACCAGTGTAAACATTAACACAAACATAAACACCAGTGTAAACATTAACACAAACATAAACACCAGTCTAAACATCAACAAAAACATGAACACCAGTGTAAACATCAACACAAACAGAAACAAACTAAAAGTGCCAGTGTATTCAGTGGCTGATGTTGGCATCAGAAGCAAATGGTGAGTTCAAAGATACATTTTACTCACAGAAAGCCTTCTGACCCCACAGTTCACCACAGGATATATTTATATGTATTTATGTAGATGTTACCTTCTAGAAGAGCTGGTTTGCCAAATACACTGTAGCTGGTTAATAGAGTAAATAATGAATGATGGTATACAGACTGTCAGAAGTCTAATGATGTAAACATATCTAATGGGAATATGGCTAGAGGAAGAATTGGAATCAAAATGTCAACTCCAAATTCTTTAATCTAATTGACTGGTCACGTAAATAGACGTTCTGCTTTGACACAGTGTCAACCAGAGAGGCAGAGCAAGAGACATGTTACATTACACGGGTTGTAATGATGCTGTTTTGGTATACTTGATACTTTATACCTAATTCAAACCTGGACCTGGAAGCCAGTTCCACTGTTTCTCTTCACTTTCCTCATGTAACCAGGGACTGATTTAGACCTGGGACACCAGGTGGGTGCAGTTCATTTTCAGGTTGAACAGTAAAAACCAGCAGTACTCCAGATTTGAATACCCTTGCTATCGATTATCATAAGTCTAATGGTGTAAACATGTCTGATGTGATGGGAACATGGGGGATAAATTTAATTAAACTCCAAAATCTTTATTTCAGATCTTATCGACTGGTCACAGTGGTTCTTATCTGAACTACACTATCAACTAACACCAATTAGACATGTACATTATAAGCTCTACTGAGTATAAGATACATATATAACTCTACTGAGTATAAGAGACATATATAACTCTACTGAGTATAAGAGACATATATAACTCTACTGAGTATAAGAGACATATATAACTCTACTGAGTATAAGAGACATATATAACTCTACTGAGTATAAGAGACATATATAACTCTACTGAGTATAAGAGACATATATAACTCTACTGAGTATAAGAGACATATATAACTCTACTGAGTATAAGAGACATATATAACTCTTCTGGGAAGGCTTTCCACAGGATGTTGGGAACATTGCTGCAGGGACTTGCTTCCATTCAGCCACAAGAGTATTAGTGAGGTTGGGCACTGATGTTGGGCGATTAGGCCTGGCTCGCAGTCGGCGTTCCATTTCATCCCAAAGGTGTTCGATGTGGTTGAAGTCAGGGCACTGTGCAGGCCAGTCAAGTTCTTCCAAACCGATCTCGACAAACCCTTTCTGTATGGACCTCGCTTTGTGCACGGGGGTATTGTCACGCTGAAACAGGAAACGGCCTTCCCCAAACTGTTGCCACAAAGTTGGAAGCACAGAATTGTCTAGCATGTCATTGCATGCTGTAGAGTTAAGATTTCTCTTCACTGGAACTAAGGGGCCTAGCCCGAACCATGAAAAACAGCCCCAGACCATTATTCCTCCTCCACCAAACTTTACAGTTGGCACTATGCATTGGAGCAGGTAGTGTTCTCCTGGCATCTGCCAAACCCAGATTAGTCCGTCGCACTGCCAGATGGTGAAGCGTGATTCATCACTCCAGAGAACGCGTTTCCACTGCTCCAGAGTCCAATGGCGGCAAGCTTTACACCACTCCAGCCGATGCTTGGCATTGCGCATGGTGATCTTAGGCTTGTGTGCGGCTGCTCAGCCATGGAAACCCATTTCATGAAGCTCCCGACGAACAGTTCTTGTGCTAACGTTGCTTCCATAGGCAGTTTGGAACAAGGTAGTGAGTGTTGCAACCGAGGACAGACGATTGTTACGCGCTACGCGCTTCAGCACTCGTCTGTCCCGTTCTGTGAGCTTGTGTGGCCTACCACTTCGCGGCTGAGCCGTTGTTGCTCCAACACGTTTCCACTTCACAATAACAGCACTTACAGTTGACCGGGGGCAGCTCTAGAATGGCAGAAATTGGACGAACTGACTTGTTGGAAAGGTGGCATCCTATGACGATGTAACGTTGAAAGTCACTGAGCTCTTCAGTAAGGCCATTCTACTGCCAATTTTTGTCTATGGAGATTGCATGGCTGTAAGCTCGATTTTATACACCTGTCAGCAACTGGTGAGCCTGAAATAATCTAATCCACTAATTTGAAGGGGTGTCCACATACTTATTTATATATAGTGTATCTAGCCCTACTGAGTATAACCTTCTCCACTGTGTGAAAGTGAAAACAGATGCATCTAAACAGAGCTCTCATAACTCCAGGGAGTCTTACAAAGCTATGAATTATTGACTGCCACCTGCAGCAAATCCTGATCTTTTGTCCAAACCGCCCAGGAGACTGTGGGAATCCAGGCTTTCTCCAGCTTTATTTAGCAGCCTTTTTCTCTCTAATAAAGCTGTATGTGTCCTCCAAAGGCATCTTGTCCCACTGGAATAACATGACAGTTGAGAAGCTCCCATATGAGACCCAAGTCCCTGCTAACATATGTCGAACAGTTTGTTAGAGACAACACTGATGATCTCTGAGGCAGCTTATTTTTGGGCACAACACCCCCCCCCCCCCACCCCCCCAACATGGCTCCAGTCTGCTTGCAGATGGAAATATGATCTGGTGTCTAATGTAAATCCTGTATAATCACCATGCATAATGTTTCAGTTTGAATGTTTCTCCAAACAGCGCATCAGGGGAAGATAATGTCATAGTCTACTTGAAACCTTGTGCATTCACTCATCTATTCTACTTGTCTGTCCATGTTATTTGTTGCCGCTTGTATTGTTCTCCGTTATTGAGACATATACTTTTATCTCTATTTATTGTGTTTCTTCGATCCAAATGAAATGAAGTCCACCAACAATTCAAACTGACAGCGAGCTGGAGGACATAGCGAGACAGAGGTGCAGACATTATTGGGGGACTGATGACAACGGAGCATTCATTTCTACAGTATGTTATGTTGTTTTGGATCGTCTTGTGCTTTGGTGTGTTGTGTATGGTGTGTTGTGTATGGTGTGTTGTGTTGTGTATGGTGTGTTGTGTATGGTGTGTTGTGTTGTGTATGGTGTGTTGTGTATGGTGTGTTGTGTTGTGTATGGTGTGTTGTGTATGGTGTGTTGTGTATGGTGTGTTGTGTATGGTGTGTTGTGTATGGTGTGTTGTGTTGTGTATGGTGTGTTGTGTATGGTGTGTTGTGTTGTGTATGGTGTGTTGTGTATGGTGTGTTGTGTATGGTGTGTTGTGTATGGTGTGTTGTGTATGGTGTGTTGTGTTGTGTATGGTGTGTTGTGTATGGTGTGTTGTGTTGTGTATGGTGTGTTGTGTATGGTGTGTTGTGTATGGTGTGTTGTGTATGGTGTGTTGTGTTGTGTATGGTGTGTTGTGTTGTGTATGGTGTGTTGTGTATGGTGTGTTGTGTTGTGTATGGTGTGTTGTGTATGGTGTGTTGTGTATGGTGTGTTGTGTTGTGTATGGTGTGTTGTGTATGGTGTGTTATGTATGGTGTGTTGTGTTGTGTATGGTGTGTTGTGTTGTGTATGGTGTGTTGTGTATGGTGTGTTGTGTTTGGTGTGTTGTGTTGTGTATGGTGTGTTGTGTATGGTGTGTTGTGTTGTGTATGGTGTGTTGTGTATGGTGTGTTGTGTATGGTGTGTTGTGTTGTGTATGGTGTGTTATGTGTTGTGTATGTTGTGTTGTGTATGGTGTGTTGTGTATGGTGTGTTGTGTATGGTGTGTTGTGTTGTGTTTGGTGTGTTGTGTATGGTGTGTTGTGTATGGTGTGTTGTGTTGTGTATGGTGTGTTGTGTATGGTGTGTTGTGTTGTGTATGGTGTGTTGTGTATGGTGTGTTGTGTTGTGTATGGTGTGTTGTGTATGGTGTGTTGTGTATGGTGTGCTGTGTATGGTGTGTTGTGTATGGTGTGTTATGTTGTGTATGGTGTGTTGTGTATGGTGTGTTGTGTTGTGTATGGTGTGTTGTGTATGGTGTGTTGTGTATGGTGTGTTGTGTATGGTGTGTTGTGTTGTGTATGGTGTGTTGTGTTGTGTATGGTGTGTTGTGTATGGTGTGTTGTGTTGTGTATGGTGTGTTGTGTATGGTGTGTTGTGTATGGTGTGTTGTGTTGTGTATGGTGTGTTGTGTATGGTGTGTTATGTATGGTGTGTTGTGTTGTGTATGGTGTGTTGTGTTGTGTATGGTGTGTTGTGTATGGTGTGTTGTGTTTGGTGTGTTGTGTTGTGTATGGTGTGTTGTGTATGGTGTGTTGTGTTGTGTATGGTGTGTTGTGTATGGTGTGTTGTGTTGTGTATGGTGTGGTATGTGTTGTGTATGGTGTGTTATGTGTTGTGTATGGTGTGTTGTGTATGGTGTGTTGTGTTGTGTATGGTGTGTTGTGTATGGTGTGTTGTGTATGGTGTGTTGTGTTGTGTATGGTGTGTTGTGTATGGTGTGTTGTGTTGTGTATGGTGTGTTGTGTATGGTGTGTTGTGTTGTGTATGGTGTGTTGTGTATGGTGTGTTGTGTATGGTGTGTTGTGTTGTGTATGGTGTGTTGTGTATGGTGTGTTGTGTATGGTGTGTTGTTTATGGTGTGTTGTGTATGGTGTGTTGTTTATGGTGTGTTGTGTATGGTGTGTTGCGTATGGTGTGTTGTGTTGCATATGGTGTGTTGTGTTGTGTATGGTGTGTTGTGAATGGTGTGTTGTGTATGGTGTGTTGTGTATGGTGTGTTGTGTATGGTGTGTTGTGTGTGTTGTGTTTGGTGTGTTGTGTATGGTGTGTTGTGTGTTGTGTGTGTTGTGTATGGTGTGTTGTGTGTGTTGTGTATGGTGTGTTGTGTGTGTTGTGTATGGTGTGTTGTGTGGTGTGTGTGTTGTGTATGGTGTGTTGTGTGTGTTGTGTATGGTGTGTTGTGTGGTGTGTGTGTTGTGTATGGTGTGGTGTGTGTGTTGTGTATGGTGTGTTGTATATGGTGTGTTGTGTATGGTGTGTTATGTGTTGTGTATGGTGTGTTGTGTATGGTGTGTTGTGTATGGTGTGTTGTGTTGTGTATGGTGTGTTATGTGTTGTGTATGGTGTGTTATACAGTTGAAGTCGGAAGTTTACATACACTTAGGTTGGAGTCATTAAAACTCATTTTTCAACCACTCCACAAATTTCTTGTTAACAAACTATAGTTTTGGCAAGTCAGTTAGGACATCTACTTTGTGCATGACACAAGTAAATTTTCCAACAATTGTTTACAGACAGATTATTTCACTTATAATTCACTGTATCACAATTCCAGTGGGTCAGAAGTTTACATACACTAAGTTGACTGTGCCTTTAAACAGCATGGACAATTCCAGAAAATGATGTCATGGCTTTAGAAGCTTCTGATAGGCTAATTGACATAATTTGAGTCAATTGGAGGTGAACCTGTGGATGTATTTCAAGGCCTACCTTCAAACTCAATGCCTCTTTGCTTGACATCATGGGAAAATCAAAAGAAATCAGCCAAGACCTCAGAATTTCTTGTTCTGGTTCATCCTTGGGAGCAATTTCCAAACGCCTGAAGGTACCACGTTCATCTGTACAAACAATAGTACGCAAGTATAAACACCATGGGACCACGCAGCCATCATACCGCTCAGGAAGGAGACGCTTTCTGTCTCCTAGAGATGAACATACTTTGGTGCGAAAAGTGCAAATTAATCCCAGAACAACAGCAAAGGACCTTGTGAAGATGCTGGAGGAAACAGGTACAAAAGGATCAATATCCACAGTAAAACGAGTCCTGTATCGACATAACCTGAAAGGGCCCTCAGCAAGGAAGAAGCCACTGCTCCAAAACCACCATATAAAAGCCAGACTACGGTTTGCAAATGCACATGGGGACAAAGATCATACTTTTTGGAGAACTGTTTGGCCATTATGACCATCGTTATGTTTGGAGGAAAAAGAGGGAGCTTGCAAGCCGAAGAACACCATCCCAACCGTGAAGCACGGGGGTGGCAGCATCATGCTGCAGGAGGGACTGGTGCACTTCACGAAATAGATGGCATCATGAGGAAGGAAAATTATGTGGATATATTGAAGCAACATCTCAAGACATCAGTCAGGAAGTTAAAGCTTGGTCGCAAATGGGTCTTCCAAATGGACAATGACCCCAAGCATACTTCCAAAGTTGTGGCAAAATGGCTTAAGGACAACAAAGTCAAGGTATTGGAGTGGCCATCACAGCCCTGACCTCAATCCTATAGAAAATGTGTGTGCACAACTGAAAAAGTGTGTGCGAGCAAGGAGGCCTACAAACCTGACTCAGTTACACCAGCTCTGTCAGGTGGAATGGGCCAAAATTCACCCAACTTATTGTGCGAAGCTTGTGGAAGGCTACCTGAAACGTTTGACCCAAGTTAAACAATTTAAAGGCAATGCTACCAAATACTAATTGAGTGTATGTAAACTTCTGACACACTGGGAATGTGATGAAAGAAATAAAAGCAGAAAGAAATCATTCTCTCTACTATTATTCTGACATTTCACATTATTAAAATAAAGTGGTGATCCTAACTGACCTAAGACAGGGAATTGCTCCATTCTCGGTAAACCCTAGACACTGTCATGCGTGAAAAGCCCAGGAGTGCGTCCGTTTCGGAGATACTGGATCCAGCACGATCCTAACTGACCTAAAACGGGGAATTTTTACAAGGATTAAATGTCAGGAATTGTGAAAAACTGAGTTTAAATGTATTTGGCTAAGGTGTATGTAAACTTCAGACTTCAACTGTAGCTCTACTGAGACATACACTCACCGGACTGTTTTTTTAGGTACACCCATCTGGTACCGGGTCGGACCCCCATTTTCCTCCAGAACATCCTGAATTCTTCAGGGCATTCTACAAGATGTCGGAAACGTTCCACTGGGATGTTGGTCCATGCTGACGCTGTGGCATCACGCAATTGCTGCAGATTGGACGGCGGTACAATTATGCTGCGAACAGGCCGTTCCCATCTCATCCCTAATATGCTCTATTGGGTTGAGGTCTGGGGACTGCGCAGGCCACTCAAGTAGTTCCAGGCAATGTTTTTCCACTCCTCTATTGTCCAGTGTTGGTGATGGCATGCCAACTGGAGCAGCTGCTTCTTGTTTTTAGCTGATAGGAGTGGAACCTGGTGTGGTCGTCTGCTGCTATAGCCCATCTGTGACAAGGATCGATGAGTTCAGTCCAGTCCAGATGCCGTTCTGTACACCACTGTTGTACTGCGCCATTATTTGTCTGTTTGTGGCTCCGCCTGTTGGCGTTCACGATTTTTGCTATTCTCCTTCAACCTCTCTCATTAACGAGTTGTTTTCGCCCACAGGACTGCCGCTGACTGGATGCACCATTCTCGGTAAACCCTAGACACTGTCATGCGTGAAAAGCCCAGGAGTGCGTCCGTTTCTGAGATACTGGATCCAGCGCGATCCTAACTGACCTAAGACAGGGACTTTTTACTAGGATTAAATGTCAGGAATTGTGAAAAACAGAATGTATGTATTTGGCTAAGGTGTATGTAAACTTCCGACTTCAACTGTATATAGTGTGTTGTATATGGTGTTTTATGTGTTGTGTATGGTGTGTTGTGTATGGTGTGTTGTGTATGGTGTGTTGTGTATGGTGTGTTGCGTATGGTGTGTTGCGTATGGTGTGTTGCGTATGGTGTGTTGTATATGGTGTGTTGAATATAGTGTGGTGTACATGGTGTGTTGTGTATGGTGTGTTATGTGTTGTGTATGGTGTATGGTGTGTTGCGTATGGTGTGTTGCGTATGGTGTGTTGCGTATTGGTGTGTTGCGTATGGTGTGTTGCGTATTGGTGTGTTGCGTATGGTGTGTTGCGTATGGTGTGTTGTATATGGTGTGTTGAATATAGTGTGGTGTACATGGTGTGTTGAATATAGTGTGGTGTACATGGTGTGTTGTGTATGGTGTGTTATGTGTTGTGTATGGTGTATGGTGTGTTGCGTATGGTGTGTTGTGTATTGGTGTGTTGCGTATGGTGTGTTGCGTATGGTGTGTTGTGTATGGTGTGTTGTATATGGTGTGTTGAATATAGTGTGGTGTACATGGTGTGTTGTGTATGGTGTGTTATGTGTTATGTATGGTGTGTTGCGTATGGTGTGTTGCGTATGGTGTGTTGTGTATGGTGTGTTGAATATAGTGTGGTGTACATGGTGTGTTGTGTATGGTGTGTTATGTGTTATGTATGGTGTGTTGTATATAGTGTGTTGTGTATGGTGTGTTATGTGTTGTGTATGGTGTGTTGAGTATGGTGTGTTGTGTATGGTGTGTTGTATATGGTGTGTTGTGTATGGCGTGTTATGTGTTGTGTATGGTGTGTTGTGTATGGTGTGTTGTGTATGGTGTGTTGTGTATGGTGTGTTGTATATGGTGTGTTGTGTATGGTGTGTTGTATATGGTGTGTTGTGTATGGTGTGTTGTGTATGGTGTGTTATGTGTTGGGTATGGTGTGTTGTGTATGGTGTGTTGTGTATGGTGTGTTGTGTATGGTGTGTTGTATATGGTGTGTTGTGTATGGTGTGTTGTGTATGGTGTGTTGTGTATGGTGTGTTGTGTATGGTGTGTTATGTGTTGCGTATGGTGTGTTGTATATGGTGTGTTGTGTATGGTGTGTTGTATATGGTGTGTTGTGTGTTGTGTATGGTGTGTTGTATATGGTGTGTTGTGTGTTGTGTATGGTGTTGTGTATGGTGTGTTGTGTGTTGTGTATGGTGTGTTATGTGTTGTGTATGGTGTGTTGTATGTGGTGTGTTGCCTTTAGTGTGTTGTGTAGGTGTGTTATGTGTTGGGTATGGTGTGTTGCGTATGGTGTGCTGTGTATGGTGGGTTGTGTATGGTGTGTTGTGTTGTGTATGGTGTGTTGCGTATGGTGTGTTGTATATGGTGTGTTGTGTTGTGTTGTGTATGGTGTGTTGTGTATGGTGTGTTATGTGTTGTGTATGGTGTGTTGTATGTGGTGTGTTGTGTTGTGTATGGTGTGTTATGTGTTGTGTATGGTGTGTTGTGTATGGTGTGTTGCGTATGGTGTGTTTTGTATGGTGTGTTGTGTAGGTGTGTTATGTGTTGGGTATGGTGTGTTGTATATGGTGTGTTGTGTTGTGTTGTGTATGGTGTGTTGTGTATGGTGTGTTGTGTATGGTGTGTTGTGTATGGTGTGTTGTGTATGGTGTGTTGTGTATGGTGTGTTGTGTATGGTGTGTTGTGTATGGTGTGTTGTGTATGGTGTGTTGCGTATGGTGTGTTGGGTATAGTGTGTTGTGTATGGTGTGTTGCGTATGGTGTGTTGTGTATGGTGTGTTGTGTATGGTGTGTGACTCAGACAGTCTTTGCCGGCAGCCACCTTTAGTTCCCAAACTGGACAGCCCCTGTGCATCAAAGCGAAATGAATGACCTCATTACAGGGTGGATGCAATCTCTGTATCACAGCCAACGTGGAACAGTAAATTCAATCACAGGGAACAGCCTGCCCAGGCCATTGTCTGTGCTCAGGTACTGCCAAGATTAAACATCACTGGGACATGATGCGAGGTTTATTAGATTTCTGATAGATACTCACCCTGGTCTGGTCCTGGTGAAGGATGACTTTGACACCAGCAGGTGTGACGCGAAGAGGGATGCTATACAAACCTACTCTTATAATGGTCCAAGAGAGAAATGTACTGTAATGACACACACTGATAAATGATCAGGGATTGATATAGATTGTTTTTAGATTTTTGATCGTGAGTACAGTGAGGGGAAAAAAGTATTTGATCCCCTGCTGATTTTGTACATTTGCCCACTGACAAAGACATGATCAGTCTATAATTTTAATGGTAGGTTTATTTGAACAGTGAGAGACAGAGTAACAACAACAAAATCCAGAAAAACGCATGTCAAAAATGTTATAAATTGATTTGCATTTTAATGAGGGAAATAAGAATTTGACCCCTCTGCAAAACATGACTTAGTACTTGGTGGCAAAACCCTTGTTGGCAATCACAGAGGTCAGACGTTTCTTGTAGTTGGCCACCAGGTTTGCACACATCTCAGGAGGGATTTTGTCCCACTCCTCTTTGCAGATCTTCTCCAAGTCATTAAGGTTTCGAGGCTGACGTTTGGCAACTCGAACCTTCAGCTCCCTCCACAAATGTTCTATGGGATTAAGGTCTGGAGACTGGCTAGGCCACTCCAGGACCTTAATGTGCTTCTTCTTGAGCCACTCCTTTGTTGCCTTGGCCGTGTGTTTTGGGTCATTGTCATGCTGGAATACCCATCCACGACCCATTTTCAATGCCCTGGCTGAGGGAAGGAGGTTCTCACCCAAGATTTGACGGTACATGGCCCCGTCCATCGTTCCTTTGATTCGGTGAAGTTGTCCTGTCCCCTTAGCAGAAAAACACCCCCAAAGCATAACGCTTCCACCTCCATGTTTGACGGTGGGGATGGTGTTCTTGGGGTCATAGGCATGGTGGAGAGTTTGGAATCTGATTGATTGATTGCTTCTGTGGACAGGTGCATTTTATACAGGTAACAAGCTGAGATTAGGAGCACTCCCTTTAAGAGTGTGCTCCTAATCTCAGCTCATTACCTGTATAAAAGACACCTGGGAGCCAGAAATCTTTCTGATTGAGAGGGGGTAAAATACTTATTTCCCTCATTAAAATGCTAATCAATTTATAACATTTTTAACCTGCGTTTGTCTGGATTTTTTTGTTGTTATTCTGTCTCTCACTGTTCAAATAAACCTACCATTAAAATTATAGACTGATCATTTCTTTGTCAGTGGGCAAATGTACAAAATCAGCAGGGGATCAAATACTTTTTTCCCTCACTGTATGTATTCAGGAGAGGTGTTCAGATAGAAGATACAGATGTGGAACACTAGGTCATCTTTATGGTGTTGGATTCTAGCTTGAAATATACTTATTCATGTTACAATACTATAACTTATTGATTACTTTACATGTAAAAGGAATGTATATGTTGGGGTCAATGAAGGGTGGATAGGAATTTGGTGTATGGAAAGTTACTGAGTGAGACAAGGGGAAGTGCAGAAAGTTCACATTCTGTTCCTAAGGAGGGAGGCAAAGGGCAACAATCTAGTTTCAGTTCCTGATAAGGCAGGCGAGCTGCGGAACAAGGGAGGAGCGAGGAATTTGGCTCGAGGTCAAGTCAACAGATGAAGTGAGAAGAAACCTTTGGGAGGGGGGCCAGAGGGGACCAATTAAGTTCCTGCCTAGCAACAGAGATGTATTGGTTGTCTAGATGTGTAAGGAGTTAACCGCGCCTAGTAGGAGGTTATAAATATATGTGCTTGTATAATTATGCTTTGTCTTTGCAGCTGTATGACCCAGTGGGTGAATAAACTTGGTTTGAGTTTTTCCTAGTCGTCCGTTTGAGTTTTTACTCTGTTTGTTCAGAACCTAACAGTTGGCGTTGTCGGCAGGATTCACCACGATTTACAGTCGAACTGGAGTGTCCGAATCAGTCTGCACCAAAAACAAGGTAGGCACAGTTTCTACACCTGTTACCACTCATTCTGACATCTTGGGGAGATGAGAGTTGTAGGCTGAATTAAAGTTATAGGATACGGGTCTAGAAAGCCTGAGTTTATTCAGTAGTCCCATTGTGTTACGACCGGTCGTAGATTTAGGATAAGTCCCAAAGAGGGTGGTCCCTGCAGAGGGTAAATCACAGAATGGTAAGTCCCGAACTGGGTGGTCCCTGCGGAGGGTAAATCCCGGAAGGGTAAGTCCCGAACAGGATGGTCCCTGCAGAGGGTAGGTCCCGGAAGTGTAAGTCCAGAACAGGGTGGTCCCTGCAGAGGGTAGGTCATTGGAAGGGTAAGTCCCGAACAGGGTGGTCCTGCGGAGGGTAAATCCCGAAATGGTAAGTCCCGAACACGGTGTTCCCTGCGGAGGGTAAATCCCTATTGGGGTGGATTCTCGGCCAGACCCGTAAGGAGGGTGACAGCGCAGCCGCGGTGGTCGTGAGGCCGTAGAGTGTCTGTGTGTATGGATAAATTGTCATGCTTGTGTACTAGTACGATAGGTTGTAGAGAAGTAGTCCATGTAGAAGGACAAAGGCAGGAAGTGCATTCAGTGGAGAATAGGAGGTATCCGAGGATATCTGTGCTTCAAGATTAAACATTGTCAGTGAGTGGGAATGTGGATGGTGATAAAAGGTTGCCTGTAAGTTCTGGAGGAGGGCCCCCTCAGTATCGTTTTTTAATACAAGGTATCAGGTCCCGTGACCAAATTATTAGGCACCTATACTGTACTCTCCGGGAAGTGGGTATCATTTCCTGGAAAAAATAGTTAAAATTGGCGTGTATTAGAGCTGTGGGTGAGGAAATCTAAACACCCTAGACACCGTCGGGAGAGGCGTCGGAATAATAACTATTAAAATGGCGACCGGCAGCCCCGATCCTCCCTTTAAAGGGGAGCTAGAGGAAGAAAAGTTTAACAAAGCCATAGAGGCGCTGAAAGATTCTGAGATGAAAGATTCAGCATTCTGAGATGCTATTGTGAGTTGGCACAATACCATAAAATAAAAATAAAACGCTCAATACACCAGCATTTTGATGTCAGCATTCTATCAACAGAAAAGCAAAACCTATAGAACCTAAATGAGTAGATGTCCTCAGCATCAAAAGGACTGGGTACATGAGTATGTTGATAGGATGGAAGGCGCGTTGCGCACCAATCTGGCACTAACAGAAAATGTTATTGAAGATGCAGGAATTCGTACCTCCGATATGATGGCCTAGTTGAACCCGACTGCCTAAACTGCTATTGCAGGGGTTGTGGACCAACACTCCACATGGGCAGAGATAGTTCAAGCCGCATTGAGAGTGGAATCTAATTCCGCTCACTTTGCAGTGCGTGTAGTCTCTGCTACCCATACCCCAGGCACTGGTAATGGAAAAATAAAATCAAGCAGAGAGGTAAATCTGACAACAAAAAGCGAAAAAGCCACCGAACCTTGTCACCAATGGGGCGCATTTGGCCATTGGGTGAGAGACTGTACTGTGGTGCCTGAGCAGTCTGCGCCGGCTCATTCCGGGGTAAATGCAGCTGTGCAGACATTTTCTTCACTGACTAGTGAGCATCAGTTGGGAGTAACGCATAGGGTTATTTGGCCTCTGTGCCGTCGTCAAATTGGCTAAATCTACGACGGAAAATCCTTCCATTCAGTGGAGCAACAGGGACAGAATCTAAAGCTATGCAATTATTAACCATGCTGTTTACAATGGGTCCAGTAACAATATCGGTGTCACGATCGTCTGAAGGAGGAGACCAATGCGCAGCGTTGCGAGTGAACATGATATTTATTAAATAACGTACTCACGAAAACAAAACAAAAGACGATACGTGAAGTTCAAAATACTGATACAGACTAACAGCAACACGGAAACAATAACCCACAAAACAAAGGAGAAAACACACAGAATATATATGGCTCCCAATCAGAGATAACGAGCCGACAGCTGACACTCGTTACCTCCGATTGGGAGTCATAGACCAATCACCATTAGACACAAACAAAATGAAACTCACCCATCCCCAACACCACCAAATGAAATACACCCTGGCTCACATATACAAGTCCTAGAGCCAGAGTGTCACAGTACCCCCCCCTAAAGGTGCGAACTCCGGGCGCACCAACATCAGGACTAGGGGAGGGTCTGGGTGGGCGTCTGTCCATGGTGGCGGTTCTGGCCCCGGTCGTGATCCCCACCCCACCACAGTCACAACCTGCTTCGGTAGCCTCCTCCCAATGACCACCCTCCAACTAACCCCACCTGGACTAAGGGGCAACACCGGACTAAGGGGCAGCATCGGCCTAAGGGGCAGCACCGGGATAAGGGGCAGCACCGGGATAAGGGGCAGCACCGGAACAAGGGGCAGCACCGGGCTAAGGGGCAGCACCGGACTAAGGGGCCGCACCGGGCTAAGGGGCAGCACCGGACTAAGGGGCAGCACCGGGCTAAGGGGCAGCACCTGACTAGATGGCGGATCCTGGCTGGCTGGCTCTCGCGGATCCTGGCGGGACGGCTCTGGCGGATCCTGGCGGGACGGCTCTGGCGGATCCTGGCGGGACGGCTCTGGCGGATCCAGGCTGGACGGCTCTGGCGGATCCCGGCGGGACGGCTCTGGCGGATCCCGGCGGGACGGCTCTGGCGGATCCAGGCTGGACGGCTCTGGCGGATCCTGGCTGGACGGCTCTGGCGGATCCTGGCTGGACGGCCCTGGCGGATCCTGGCTGGACGGCTCTGGCGGATCCTGGCTGGACGGCTCTGGCGGATCCTGGCTGGACGGCTCTGGCGGATCCTGGCTGGACGGCTCTGGTGGATCCTGGCTAGACGGCTCTGGCGGATCCTGGCTGGACGACTCTGGCGGATCCTGGCTGGACGGCTCTGGCGGATCCTGGCTGGCTGACGGATCTGGCTGCTCATGGCTGGCTGACGGATCTGGCTGCTCATGGCTGGCTGACGGATCTGGCTGCTCATGGCTGGCTGACGGATCTGGCTGCTCATGGCTGGCTGACGGGTCTGGCTGCTCATGGCTGGCTGACGGATCTGGCTGCTCATGGCTGGCTGACGGATCTGGCTGCTCATGGCTGGCTGACGGATCTGGCTGCTCATGGCTGGCTGACGGATCTGGCTGCTCATGGCTGGCTGACGGATCTGGCTGCTCATGGCTGGCTGACGGATCTGGCTGCTCATGGCTGGCTGACGGATCTGGCTGCTCATGGCTGGCTGACGGGTCTGGCTGCTCATGGCTGGCTGACGGATCTGGCTGCTCATGGCTGGCTGACGGATCTGGCTGCTCATGGCCGGCTGACGGATTTGGCTGCTCATGGCTGGCTGACGGATCTGGCTGCTCATGGCTGGCTGATGGTGCTGGCTGGGCGGCTGGCGGTGGAGGCGGACCCCAGCCTCGGATTGCAGTCATCACCTCCAGCAGGGCGGCTCCCATCTGCAGGAGCTGCTCTTTCTGGTCCCGAACCTGAGCTTCCAGTCTAGTATGGGCTGCGTCGGCTCCTGCTGATTCCATAGCAAGTGTATGATTCTGTCTGGCGGAAGGCTCTAGCGGCTCCTGTCTGGCGGAAGGCTCTAGCGGCTCCGATCTGGCGGACGGCTCTGAAGGCTCATGGCAGACGGGCGGCTTTGCAGGCTCAGTACAGACGGGCGGCTTATGCAGCGCTTGGCAGACGGGCAGTTCAGACGCCATAGGGCAGACGGGCAGTTCCAGCGCCGTTGGGCAGACGGCCAGTTCAGGCGCCGTTGGGCAGACGGCCAGTTCAGGCGCCGTTGGGCAGACGGCCAGTTCAGGCGCCGTTGGGCAGACGGCAGACTCTGGCCGGCTGGCGACGCACCCCGTAGGCTTCGTGCGTGGAGCAGGAACAGGCCGGGCCGGGCTGGCGACGCACATCGTGGACCTGGTGCGTGGAGTAGGAACAGGCCGGTCCGTACCGGGAACACACACCACTGGCCTTAACTGGGGATCAGGAACGGGCCGGACCGGACTGGTAACACACTTCAGTCTCTCATGCCGTGCCACAACAACTTCCCTCCTTCTACTCGCCAATGACTCCCGTACTCCGTTAGCCTTCTCTCCTTTTCTCCCTGTGGCAGCCTCCTGCTGCTCCGTCGCCCAAGCCATGTGCCCCCCCAAAAAAATTTCTTGGGGTTGCCTCTCTTCCACGGGCTTCCAGCCTCGCCTTCGCGCTGCCTCCTCGTACCACCTCCTCTCGGCTTTGGCTGCCTCCAGCTCTTCACGAGGGCGGTGATATTCCTCCGGTTGTGCCCAAGGACCCTTTCCAGCCCGAATCTCCTCCCATGTCCAAAAATCCTTAGGAGGCGTCCATAACTCCTGTGTAGGTAGGTCCTGTTGCCGCTTGTTACGCTGCTTGGTCCTTTTATGGTGGGTTATTCTGTCACGATCGTCTGAAGGAGGAGACCAATGCGCAGCGTTGCGAGTGAACATGATATTTATTAAATAACGTACTCACGAAAACAAAACAAAAGACGATACGTGAAGTTCAAAATACTGATACAGACTAACAGCAACACGGAAACAATAACCCACAAAACAAAGGAGAAAACACACAGAATATATATGGCTCCCAATCAGAGATAACGAGCCGACAGCTGTCGGCTCGTTATCTCTGATTGGGAGCCATATATATTCTGTGTGTTTTCACCTTTGTTTTGTGGGTTATTGTTTCCTTGTTGCTGATAGTTGTTTCAGTGTTGAACTTCACGTATCGTCTTTTGTTTTGTATTTTCGTGGTTGCTTTATTTAATAAAGTCATCATGTTCACTCGCAACGCTGCGCATTGGTCTCCTCCTTTAGACGATCGTGACAATCGGGTTCATTCTTTATGGTAGCTGGGGTAGAATCGATTTTGGGTTTGGATCGTTTTTGCGAAATGCCAGGGGAATGGATTCTAAAAAAGTAACAAGTTAAAATTGGCACGGCCAGACACTCCTCGCAAGCTCAGAAAACCTAGTTGTTGTTTTTTTTTATCTCGTGAGACACTTTATTCCGTCTTATTCTGAAATAGTTTTATAGAATTGACGAAAGGGAGGAGGGGGTCCTCACGAGAAATTATTGTGACATGAATATTGTGACTAATTGTTTGTAGAGTTAAAGAAACAATTGTAATTGTAGAGTTTTAAAAAAGCAATTGTGTCAAGCGCCAGCATTGAGGTTACCAAACCTACAATTACCTTTTAAATGTTTTTTGTTCATGAGCAAGAAGGGCATTGCAGTGTGGTGGTTACACAGCATCATGGGGGAAAAGAGGGACCAGTCATGTACTGGAGTAAATGGTTAGACTCTGTGGCGAGTGGAATGCGCCGTGTCTGAGGGCAGTACAGCCGACAGAAATGGTCTTGCCTAACACTGCTTCGATCACAACGGGCCAAAAAAGTAGATCTGTCTCGATTCAGTGCTAATCTTTAAAATAATAGACATGAATGAGTGTGAAGCAAATAGGGAATATCCAAGGGAGATTGGTAATAGTACTGTATAAACAGTAAACGCTGGGCTGGATGAAAACACAAAACGATGAAAGAGTGGAGGGAGGACAGTGGCCTCCCTGTGAACACAAGTTATCATGTTAGGTTTTGTCTGTAATTAAAACCTTTTTGTTGCTGATTAAGATTTAGCATAGTGAAAACTAACGAGATGTTAATTGTCTCTTCCAGGAGAGGATGGCGTGTCCCTATCTCTCCCTTTGAAATGTTCCCCCTAGGCTGTTGTCTTGGGAGAGCAGTTAGTGAAATTCTGCAGTTCTACAAAGTATAAAGGTACCCGGATCTGGCCGTGAAGGGAGCTCCCAATTCAGTAAGGCCTGGCCATTTGTTTGTTTTTGCCCCTATGTTTTACCAAACACACCAGCAAACACACACACAACCCACCTGTTATGAATATTTGTCAGTGGTGTTAATACTGGGTCTGATTTATTGTGTGGGGTATTTTTATTTGGTTTTAGTCGGTTCTTCACGGGTTAGAAAGGATGCACCTTAAATGGCACACAAAGGACATTTCCGGAAGTATCTATTGTCCAAATTTTGGTTGGACACATGTAAGTTCTCCTGATAACAAATGTACTGAAAAACCCAATGTAAACCTGGTACACAGAATGATTGAAATGTTTGAAATGTCTTGAAATAATGAGTCTGATGTACAGGGAACGAAAAGGGAAAGAACATACTCACTTAATGGTGTTGGATGACCTCTGACCTCTGACCTCCGTTCTGACTTCCTGGTGAGGCCTGATCACCCTCACTAGAAAGCCTAGAGACATTGGGTGAGATTTAAGCATAATATGTAAAGGCTGGTAAATATGAAGAAGTGTATTGATGTTGTTGTTTTGGTTGTTTTGTTTTGGTCTTTGCTTCTCACCAGATTGGGTCTGCTGGATGGTGGGGATTTCTCCCTAAGGGTTAGCCCTCTGACTCCCTGACCCTGTAACTCTGCAGTGAGGGCGCCAATATGATAGGGGAGTATAAGCTAATTTGCAAAATGGTTTCAACAGTGTTTTGTTATGCTCTTCGACATTTGTATTAAGAATATTGGGAATGTAATAATTAGTCATACGGTGAATAGTTTGTCTGGATTTCCTGAATCAGAAATGGCCTAAATTGTTGTTCTGGTCTGTCGTCTCTCAAGGTTATGGCGATAGTGACCCCAGATGGTATCTAGATGCACGGAAGGGATAATTCGACCGAGAACAGTGTGAGCCTCACCCCATCTAACCGGCTGAAGTAATGGCGACAATGGCGTTCACTACGCCCATGTCCTTCACTACTCCTACCTGAGACCTTAGTCCGAGCCAGCATCCTGTGTACAGCATCCAGTAGAAGCTATCACCTGCCCTTTCTCTTCGGAGTGTGGCATGAGTCCTGAGACCGTCCACGTGGACTGAGCATGGAGAGAGATCACGTCCAAACTTCTCTCATGCTGCTGGTGCACTGGTCAGAAAATAGACAAGACAGAATGGACCGTAAAGGATGGTGGTGGCTGCTCAGGTGAGCATTAATCTGCTTGGGACATTATCAAGGGCCATCCACTTTGACAGGCATTAGTTACATGTCTGCCATTCGTGAGGAGGAACTGTAAAGCTATCTGAAGAAGAAAATGAAGAGACGCCAGTTGAATGAGTGCCGGGAGGGAGGGAAGGGGGGTGGTCAACTGTGTCCGTAATTGATTTAGGGTTGCCCAAAATTGTTTATTTGGGGTATCAGGTTGATTGTGGGGGTCTGCACACTGGGAAATGTATAGTAATTAAGACAAAAAATGCATTGAGATACCGATTTGTCATTAACATGGCAGAGACAAATGGGGACCGTGCTGAGAAAACTGGCTCTAACCAGAATAGAAAGAGAAGTGGGAGGCCCCGGTGCACAACTGAGCAAGAGGACAAATATATTAGAGTGTCTAGTTTGAGAAACAGACGCCTCAAAGGTCCTCAACTGGCAGCTTCATTAAATAGTACCCGCAAAACACCAGTCTCAACGTCAACAGTGAAGAGGCGACTCCGGGATGCTGACCTAGGCAGAGTTGCAAAGAAAAAGCCATATCTCAGACTGGCCAATAAAAATAAAAGATTAAGATGGGCAGTCTGAGATATGGCTTTTTCTTTGCAACTCTGCCTAGAAGGTCAGCATCCCGGAGTCGCCTCTTCACTGTTGACGTTGAGACTGGTGTTTTGCGGGTACTATTTAATGAAGCTGTTCTGTGAAGGTAGTAGTACATAGCATTGTACGAGATCTTCAGTTTCTTGGCAATTTCTTGCATGGAATAGCCTTCATTTCTCAGAACAAGAATAGACTGACGAGTTTCAGAAGAAAGTTATTTGTTTCTGGCCATTTTGAGCGTGTAATCGAACCCACAATTGCTAATGCTCCAGATACTCAACTAGTCTCAAGAAGGCCAGTTTTATTGCTTCTTTAATCAGCACAACAGTTTTCAGCTGTGCTAACATAATTGCAAAATGGTTGTTTAATGATCAATTAGCCTTTTCAAGTGATAAACTGGGATTAGCAAACACAACGTGCCATTGGAACACAGGACTGATGGTTGCTGATAATGGGACTCTGTAAACCTATGTAGATATGCCATTGATCAACTCTCCAGTAGGAGGTGCTGCCCAGCCTACTGTTTTTTTCTGATAGTGTATATACTCGTTGAAGATCTGACGTTGTTTCAAAGGTAAAAATCCAACATATTTTATACAAGGTTTGTCTATGTTGAAAATTGGTTAGCATGATGACATAATCCTGTGGTTGAAATTTCCCACTCAAAATAACAGTTTATGTTGATTACTTTTTTCAAATCCAATGTATTTTGCACGTAGATTCCACGTCACAATACGTCGACACAATACATGGAAACAACGTTGATTCAACCAGTCTGTGTCCAGTGGGTAACAGTCATCTGAGCCATTACTTTAACTTGTCCTTCTCCATATAATTGTATAACTGGAGATGATCTGTAATCCATGTTGATACAGCAAAGGAAAAGTTAAACTGTTAAGATTGTTATTGATTTGTGGTGTGCGAATTCATAACAAGTGCATGGAATAGAGACAAGTAAATGATCAATAACGTCTATGGATGAGGACTGCACATGAGTACTGCACACTCCTCTGTAGCTCAGCTGGTAGAGCACGGCGCTTGTAACGCCAGAGTAGTGGGTTCGATCCCCGGGACCACCCATACACAAAAAAATGTATGCACGCATGACTGTAAGTCGCTTTGGATAAAAGCGTCTGCTAAATGGCTTATTATTATTATAATAATCAGCCGCTTACAGCTACAATAGCCATTTACAACATTAACAATGTCTACACTGTATTTCTGATCAATTTGATGTTATGTTAATGAAGAAAAGAAAATGCTTTTCTTTTGAAAACAAGGACATTTCTAAGTGACCCCAAACTTTTGAACGGTAGTGTATATATTTCCCCGTCTGTAAATGTACAGTCTGCGTGTTAAGTTGAGGGTCTTAAATTCGAGTGATAGACTCAATATGAAGCACTAGTCTTTGTAAATTTGGGTTGGATAATTTATCGGAAATCCCCTAAACTGTGAGGAGACTTAGGGGAGGGTGCACTGCTTATCCTGCAGGTGCTTTCTGAAACTAATTAAATATTTGTAAGAATCCATTGAGTCTAGGGAGAGTTTCCTCCCATGAAACATTATCTTTTTGTGTCCTCCGAGCGGGAGGTTATTAGAAAACCCACTAGATTGTAGCTTGGGCTAACCGTAATTGGGACATTGATAGTAGGGGCTTTGTTTTACCATGCCATCAGAATCCTATTGTTAAAGTGCATGAATACATATGGCTTTCTGGACGATACAGTCCAATGATCGACTTACAAGGCTCGTATTCTGCGTCTTGCTTTGACACCCGAGGATGAGGACGAAGGACAGGGTGCAGTGAGCCGTCTCTGATGATCTGAAGCTGATGGGGGGAGACTGGGGAAAAGGGAGAGGGATATCCAACAGGGAACACGTTTCCATGGAGCCCAGAGGAGATCTAGCATCCCATTGGCATAGAACAGAACGGATGGACGGTCCTGGAGCCCAGAGGAGATCTAGCATCCCATTGGCATAGAACAGAACGGACGGACGGTCCTGGAGCCCAGAGGAGATCTAGCATCCCATTGGCATAGAACAGAACGGATGGACGGTCCTGGAGCCCAGAGGAGATCTAGCATCCCATTGGCATAGAACAGAACGGATGGACGGTCCTGGAGCCCAGAGGAGATCTAGCATCCCATTGGCATAGAACAGAACGGATGGACGGTCCTGGAGCCCAGAGGAGATCTAGCATTCCATTGGCATAGAACAGAACGGATGGACGGTCCTGGAGCCCAGAGGAGATCTAGCATCCCATTGGCATAGAACAGAACGGAGGGACGGTCCTGGCCCCAATCTCATTCTCATCAAGGGGTGGTGTGAAATTATTAAACATGTATTCTCTCTCTTCCCTGTTCAAGTCAATATGTTTTCTAGGTGACTTGGAACATGTGAGTGATCATTGTTCCAGATGAAGGACTGTTGGAAACGGACTAATTGACTTGAGCACGTTTTAGTATGTTTATAACTATATACAGTAAGTGGCCTAGCAGTAGTGATTAACGTGTTATTGTCACGCCCTGACTCATGGGACTCTTGTATGTTGAGTCAGGGTGTAGATATTCTATGTTAGTATTTCTATGTTTACGTTCTAGGTGTTGTAGTTCTATGTTTGGCCGGGTGTGATTCCCAATCAGAGACAGCTGTCGCTCGTTGTCTCTGATTGGGGATCATACTTAGGCAGCCTGTTGGCACTCATTGGTGGTGGGATCTTGTTCCGTGTTAGAGGCTTGTATTGGGTTCAGCCTTAGGACTTCATGTTTCGTTTGGTTTGTTGTTTTGTTCGTGTGTTTATCGGTGAAATAAACATGTATGCCTTTCACGCTGCGCCTTGGTCTGACCCGTCCTTAAACGCACGTGACAGTTATGGGTCAGATGGAATGATCTCCATAAGGGTGAGATAGGAGTCATATGATAGAGATAATACTATAGATTGTGAACTATTGCCCTATAATACTGTCTTATAGCTTCACTGTTTTATATCATTATATTATCTCTATATGTTATAGCTTCACTGTTTTACATTATTGTATTCTCTCTATGTTTTGCATCATGATATTCACTTGAGTAGGAATGGGTCTCTTATTCTCAAATAGCTGTTTGTGTATAAGTCCGGGGTAATTAACAATGGACTGAGGCAAGGTGCAAGAATGTATACTCCCTACTGATACATTTACATTTTAGTCATTTAGCAGACGCTCTTATCCAGAGCGACTTACAGTTGGTGAGTGCATACATATTTTCTTTTCTTTTTCATACTGGCCCCCCGTGGGAATCGAACCCACAACCCTGCCGTTGCAAACGCCATGCTATACCAACTGAGCTACATCCCTGCCGGCCATTCCCTCCCCTACCCTGGACGACGCTGGGCCAATTGTGCGCCGCCCCATGGGTCTCCCGGTCACGGCCGGCTACGACAGAGCCTGGATTCGAACCAGGATCTCTAGTGGCACAGCTAGCACTGCGATGCAGTGCCTTAGTCTTTTATCTCCCGAGTGGCGCGGTGGTCTGATAAATGCCACAGAGACTCATTGTACATCCTAGACTCAGGAAAGGGGGAGGGCTTGTCTGGGAAAACAGAGGTCGAAGTGAGGATGACATCACGTGGGAACAACTCCCGTAAACCTGCGGCCTGAGGGTGAAGTCTGGGTACAAGAACGAAGAGGTGTATATAGACCCCAGCAGAACAGCATCCCAACGGTACAGAGTCAGGCTAATAGACCCCAGCAGAACAGCATCCCAACGGTACAGAGTCAGGCTAAGGGAGAGTGGGAATCGTCATGTTATCAAACTTGGGGTTTTGCCATAGATGATTATGCGTAGCTTAACGCATTCCTAATACTTGTCATATTAATGTTTTATTTTCCTTTTCAAGTCTTTTGCTGTCACTCTCTTAGGAACCCGGAGGAGGAAGAGGAAGTCAAAATCTCCAGCTGAAATGACAGTATCAGTTGTACAACAGGAGGGGTGCTGGCAGATAGGGGGGGGGGAGTAAGAGTGTGCATAGTGGGATTATACATTTGATGCCAGGGCCTTATGCCATGGAAGCAGATTACATAGTCAGAGGCCATAAGTCTCGGAGGTGTAAACATAAAAACCAACGGAGAATATTAATCATTCTTTCTTTTCTGTACATTTATAAGTAATTTCAAAGTTGATATAATGTTGAACAGGATAGAGTTACTATTCAAAAAGGAGGGACTGTTGGATTCTAGCTTGAAATATACTTATTCATGTTACCATACTTATTAATTACTTTACATGTATACGGAATGTACAGTTGAAGTCGGAAGTTTACATACACCTTAGCCAAATACATTTAAACTCAGTTTTTCACAATTCCTGACATTTAATCCTAGTAAAAAGTCCCCGTCTTAGGTCATTTAGGATCACCACTTTATTTTAAGAATGTGAAATGTCAGAATAATAGTAGAGCGAATTATTTATTTAAGCTTTTATTTCTTTCATCACATTCCCAGTGGGTCAGAAGTGTACATACACTCAATTAGTATTTGGTAGCATTGCCTTTAAATTGTTTAACTTGGGTCAAACGTTTCAGGTAGCCTTCCACAAGCTTCGCACAATAAGTTGGGTGAATTTTGGCCCATTCCTCCTGACAGAGCTGGTGTAACGGAGTCAGGTTTGTAGACCTCCTTGCTCGCACACGCTTTTTCAGATCTGCCCACAAATGTTCTATAAGATTGAGGTCAGGGCTTTGTGATGGCCACTCCAATACCTTGACTTTGTTGTCCTTAAGCCATTTGGCCACAACTTTGGAAGTATGCTTAGGGTCATTGTCCATTTGGAAGACCCATTTGCGACAAAGCTTTAACTTCCTGACTGATGTCTTGAGATGTTGCTTCAATATATCCACATCATTTTCCTTCCTCATCTATTTTGTGAAGTGCACCAGTCCCTCCTGCAGCAAAGCACCCCCACAGCATGATGCTGCCACCCCCGTGCTTCACGGTTGGGATGGTGTTCTTCGGTTTGCAAGCGTCCCCGTTTTTCCTCCAAACATAACGATGGTCATTATGGCCAAACAGTTCTATTTTTGTTTCATCAGACCAGAGGACATTTCTCCAAAAAGTACGATCTTTGTCCCCATGTGCAGTTGCAAACCGTAGTCTGGCTTTTTTATGGCAGTTTTGGAGCAGTGGCTTCTTCCTTGCTGAGCTGCCTTTCAGGTTGTCGATATAGGACTCGTTTTACTGTGGATCTGTACCTGTTTCCTCCAGCATCTTCACAAGGTCCTTTGCTGTTGTTCTGGGATTGATTTGCACTTTTCGCACTAAAGTACGTTAATCTCTAGGAGACAGAACGCGTTTCCTTCCTGAGCGGTATGATGGCTGCGTGGTCCCATGGTGTTTATACTTGCGTACTATTGTTTGTACAGATGAACATGGTACCTACAGGCTTTTGGAAATTGCTCCGATGGATGAACCAGACTTGTGGAGGCCTACAAATTTTTTTCTGAGGTCTTGGCTGATTTCTTTTGATTTTCCCATGATGTCAAGCAAAGAGGCACTGAGTTTGAAGGTAGGCCTTAAATACATCCACAGGTACACCTTCAATTGACTCAAATTATGTCAATTAGCCTATCAGAAGCTTCTAAAGCCATGACATCATTTTCTGGAATTTTCCAAGCTGTTTAAAGGCACAGTCAACTTAGTGTATGTTAACTTCTGACCCACTGGAATTGTGATACAGTGAATTATAGGTGAAATAATCTGTCTGTAAACAATTGTTGGAAAAATTACTTGTGTCATGCACAAAGTAGATGTACTAAACGACTTGCCAAAACTATAGTTTGTTAACAAGACATTTGTGGAGTGGTTGAAAAACGAGTTTTAATTACTCCCACCTAAGTGTATGTAAACTTCCGACTTCAAATGCATATGTTGGGGTTAATGAAGGGTGGATAGGAATTTGGTGTATGGAAAGTTACTGATTGAGACAAGGAAAAATGCAGAGAGTTCATATTCTGTTCCTAAGGAGGGAGGCCAAGGGCAACAGTCTAGTTTCAGTTCCTGATAAGGCAGGCCAGCTGCAGAACTAGGGAGGAGCGAGGAATTCGGCTTGAGGTCAAGTCAACAGATGAAGTGATGATCAAATCACCCAGACACTGTGGAGATCAGGTCATCTCTCCTAACTGATGATCATACCACCCAGACACTGTGGAGATCAGGTAATCTCTCCTAACCGTTGATCATATCCACCCAGACACTGTGGAGATCAGGTCATCTCTCCTAACCGTTGATCATATCACCCAGACACTGTGGAGTTAAGGTCATCTCTCCTAACCGATGATCAGGTCATCTCTCCTAACCGTTGATCATATTACCCAGACACTGTGGAGATCAGGTCATCTCTCCTAACCGATGATCATATCACCCAGACAATGTGGAGATCAGGTCATCTCTCCTAACCGATGATCATATCAACCAGACACTGTGGAGATCAGGTCATCTCTCCTAACCGATGATCATATCACCCAGACACTGTGGAGATCAGGTCATCTCTCCTAACTGATGATCATATCACCCAGACACTGTGGAGATCAGGTCATCTCTCCTAACTGAGCAGCTGGTGAAGAATGAAACTGTCCAACAAAATATTTATATTTTCACTAGACACTAATTTCTCCACACCCACAGATATTATGGAAATGTTCGTAAGGCCTATTGTAGTGTGAATCATTGGACCCATTATATTTAAAGAGCTCACAATGATACCAGCCCAACAACACTGACAAGTACTGTCATTTGACATTTAACAAGTGAACTGCCTCGCACACCACATTTTAAATCCGGAGCTTATTACTGCATGTCCAGTAGATAATTTGTTTGATCAGCTCAGTTGTAAATGTCAAATGCATAGTAAATGTCACAGAGACCTCTATGTACTGGAACTATTCCATGTATATCGGTTATCAACATCAGTGACTGGGAGGCATAACATTTAGTGGACTTACTAATAAGCCTAAATGAGAACATCCTCTGGCAACTTACCCCCAGCTGGAGGCTACATTTACCCCCAGGTGGAGGCTACATTTACCCCCAGGTGGAGGCTACATTTACCCCCAGCTGCAGGCTACATTTACCCCCAGGTGGAGGCTACATTTACCCCCAGCTGGAGGCTACATTTACCTCCAGGTGGAGGCTACATTTACCCTCAGGTGGGGGCTACATTTACCCCCAGGTGGAGGCTACATTTACCCCCAGCTGGAGGCTACATTTACCTCCAGGTGGAGGCTACATTTACCCCCAGGTGGGGGCTACATTTACCCCCAGCTGGAGGCTACATTTGCCCCCAGGTGGAGGCTACATTAACCCCAGGTGGAGGCTACATTTACCCCCAGGTGGAGGCTACATTTACCCCCAGGTGGAGGCTACATTTACCCCAGGCGGAGGCTACATTTACCCCCAGGTGGAGGCTACATTTACCCCCAGGTGGGGGCTACATTTATTTCAAAAATACTACAGATCACGAATAAACCAAAGAAGGCCTATCTTTCCATGGCAGTATACGGCACACCTACCCATGGCAGTATATAGCACACCTACCCATGGCAGAATACGGCACACCTACTCATGGCAGTATACGGCACACCTACCCATGGCAGTATACGGCACACCTACCCATGGCAGTATACGGCACACCTACCCATGGCAGTATATGGCACACCTACCCATGGCAGTATACGGCACTCCTACCCATGGCAGTATACGGCACACCAACCCATGGCAGTATACGGCACACCTACCCATGGCAGTATACGGCACACCTACCCATGGCAGTATACGGCACACCAACCCATGGTAGTATACGGCACACCTACCCATGGCAGTATACGGCACACCTACCCATGGCAGTATACGGCACACCTACCTATGGCAGTATACGGCACACCAACCCATGGCAGTATACGGCACACCAACCCATGGCAGTATACGGCACACCTACCCATGGCAGTATACGGCACACCTACCCATGGCAGTATACGGCACACCAACCCATGGCAGTATACGGCACACCTACCCATGGCAGTATACGGCACACCTACCAATGGCAGTATACGGCACACCTACCCATGGCAGTATACGGCACACCAACCCATGGCAGTATACGGCACACCAACCCATGGCAGTATACGGCACACCTACCCATGGCAGTATACGGCACACCTACCCATGGCAGTATACGGCACACCTACCCATGGCAGTATACGGCACACCTACCCATGGCAGTATACGGCACACCAACCCATGGCAGTATACGGCACACCTACCCATGGCAGTATACGGCACACCAACCCATGGCAGTATACGGCACACCTACCCATGGCAGTATACGGCACACCTACCCATGGCAGTATACGGCACACCTACCCATGGCAGTATACGGCACACCTACCCATGGCAGTATACGGCACACCTACCCATGGCAGTATACGGCACACCAACCCATGGCAGTATACGGCACTCCTACCCATGGCAGTATACGGCACACCAACCCATGGCAGTATACGGCACACCAACCCATGGCAGTATACGGCACACCAACCCATGGCAGTATACGGCACACCTACCCATGGCAGTATACGGCACACCTACCCATGGCAGTATACGGCACACCTACCCATGGCAGTATACGGCACACCTACCCATGAGTAGGATGGAGTCTTTCTACCTGCTTCCTAATGATGGTGACTTTTATGTATAATTGTATGAATGGGTTGTGCCCCAAGATACTTTTAAACCAGATTCACAAACTCACTATGACAGCATGTTGACCATTAATGCTGGATGCACAGATAAACAATCATGATCATTGAAACCATGAGGTCCAGACAGCTGGCCTTCGAGGAGGAAGTGCAGAATGCAATCCCTGTATAATTACACAACAGAGTTCATATGTTTCCTGTGGGTAATGTAATCCCTGTTGCTCTATCCAGACAATGGCATGTGGCCAAGTTCTGTTTGGCATTTTGGTGACTCATCTGCATAGCCTTGTGTGTTATTAGTATTATGTTGATTAGCAATCAGGTCAGAGAGTGCAACGGAAGAGAATTGGGACAGCAGGTGGAGACAGACTATGCAATGTTCGCATGAAATTATATTCGTTTTATTTGTAAATATCTTAAATAAAAATGCTCACTTCATCTACAACAGTGTATGTGAAAGTGTGGTAGACCGCAAACTAAATGAGAATATTTGTCATCATGTCACCTTGGACTGTTTTTAAGCCTGAATACATGAACGCATATTTAACATTCTTGTTAATAATGAATCTGTGTATTCATGTACATTTCTAACGGAAGTTAGACCGTGTTTGTAATGACTTCAAAAGCTCTAAGTAGATCAGGAACAGTAGATGTGAGTTGCGCTGCAGGGAGACATCTAAGAGCAGCCCATGGATATGTACCATCAATCTTATGAAGCTTCTTCTTCAAAGTGGAAAAGCCACAACAGAAAATATGCCAGGACCTTAGCTGTGTAGTGGTGCAGTGCTTCTCTGTTTCTGTTTTCAGGTGTGGATTATGACAGTACTTGTTGTACATCCACCGGTCAAGGCATACCTACCAGGCTTCCACTAGAACCTCAGGGTGAACCGGTCAAGGCATACCTACCAGGCTTCCACTAGAACCTCAGGGTGAACCGGTCAAGGCATACCTACCAGGCTTCCACTAGAACCTCAGGGTGAACCGGTCAAGGCATACCTACCAGGCTTCCACTAGAACCTCAGGGTGAACCGGTCAAGGCATACCTACCAGGCTTCCACTAGAACCTCAGGGTGAACCGGTCAAGGCATACCTACCAGGCTTCCACTAGAACCTCAGGGTGAAGAGGACACGGGAGAAATGCCAAAGTAAAAGGTACTGGTATTATAATTAAAGAGCTCCATCTTCTGGGTTAGAACAGTTATGGCAGTTGTGACGACATCAAATCAAAGTGAATTGGTTGTGTACACAGTTTATTTTACATTTAAGTCATTTAGCAGACGCTCTTATCCAGAGCGACTTACAAATTGGTGCTTTCAACTTATGATAGCCAGTGGGACAACCGCTTTTTTTTTTTTTTTTTGGGTGGTGGGGGAAGAAGGATTACTTTATACTATTCCAGGTTTTATCAGATGTTATAGCGGGTGCAGCGAAATGCTTGTGTTACTAGTTCCGAACAGTGCATCAAAAATGTCAAACAAGTATACAAATATTAATCCACTGATGACATACACTTTTATTTTGTTTTGGTATACATGCTGTTTTACATATTTATAACAAAACATGTAACGCTATTGTCTTGCTATCGTCTTAGCAATAAAAAACAAGCAACCGCAAAGGAATGACTTCTACAGAAGAATGATTTCTATTGCTATATGATATTTCAAAAACGTTTGAAATTCAAATTTCTTCAAGTTTAAATATTTTTAATTATACTTTACAATTTTACATCTAACAAACAAAATTTGACATGTAATGCCTCATGGTGCAGTTTGAAGGAAGTTGAAGGTAGTTCGGTGAGTGATTGCTAACTAGCGTTAGCGCAATGACTGGAAGTCTATCGGTACAGCTAGCAGAAACATAAAAATGGTATTTATGAGTTCATGTGCCTCTGGGTAAGTAGAAAAAAGGGCTTAGTTGCCAAAATTCAGCACTATCCCTTTAAGACTTTACCAATGGTAGTTATACTGCAGTACCTAGAGGATCTGTTTCCTGGACACAGATTTAGCATAGTCCTGGACAGAACAACATGCTGAATGGAGAATATCCATCAATAGTTCTTTTTAGTCCAGGATTAGGCTGATATCTGTGTGGGCAACCAGCCCTTAAGTATGATCCTTCAACTGTCACTAATCATACTTTTGAAATGTGTCAAGATTTAGGGTGTTACGGTATCCATATTAGGACAGCATCACATGTCCATGGAAGTTGTCCTAAAATGGATACCGTACCCCTGCCAACAGTCCTTTTCTCAGTGGTGCACAGAGCAATGGTTTAAAACAACAACGACCTGATATTAAAACCCAGAGACCAAATGCCATTTGCTCAGTTCAAAATACATCGCTAGCAGCTCAAAAGAATTGCACGGAAGAAAAGACAGCGGGTAAATGTTTACGCCCATTTGGTCACTCACTCTCCACATCTCACTACAACTACCACAGTGCATTAAGGCACCAGCCCTTTGAAATGAGCTGAGCGTAACCTTAACATAGGACAACACATGGCAGCATGGGTCTGTGGGCTAGCATGCAACACACAACTTAAAATGGCAAAAACAGCCCAATAATCATTCCTATACACTCTCTTATTTTGTTAATATTGTATGGTTTTTAAACACATTCTAAGACCATAACACAGAATATCATCTGAGTAAGCCTATGGAAGTTGAGGTTTTCAGGTAGGGGGAAAATAAATCACGCCAAGGCATTTGCATCCAGCTGAAATAAGGCCAGGATATCGAGCATGGCCTGTTTGATGTGTTTTCCAAAACGATGAGAGTCCTATTGGACAGAGAGGAAACAATTTAGAATGGACATGTTCTAAAGGCAAGCTGATACAATAGAACTTTAGAATGGACATGTTCTAAAGGCAAGCTGATACAATAGAACTTTAGAATGGACACGTTCTAAAGGCAAGCTGATACAATAGAACTTTAGAATGGACACGTTCTAAGGCAAGCTGATACAATAGAACTTTAGAATGGACACGTTCTAAGGCAAGCTGATACAATAGAACTTTAGAATGGACACGTTCTAAGGCAAGCTGATACAATAGAACTTTAGAATGGACACGTTCTAAGGCAAGCTGATACAATAGAACTTTAGAATGGACACGTTCTAAGGCAAGCTGATACAATAGAACTTTAGAATGGACACGTTCTAAGGCAAGCTGATACAATAGAACTTTAGAATGGACACGTTCTAAGGCAAGCTGATACAATAGAACTTTAGAATGGACACGTTCTAAGGCAAGCTGATACAATAGAACTTTAGAATGGACACGTTCTAAGGCAAGCTGATACAATAGAACTTTAGAATGGACACGTTCTAAGGCAAGCTGATACAATAGAACTTTAGAATGGACACGTTCTAAGGCAAGCTGATACAATAGAACTTTAGAATGGACACGTTCTAAGGCAAGCTGATACAATATAACCTGTATGGAGAGGCAGTTGGTATCAATAGTGGCTGGTCAGCCATGAAATTCAGGTCTGTATGTTACCCAGGCGATAGCGGAGTCTTTGTTTCAAGTGAGGACAGCTGATTGAAAGCAACATTCAAGATAGGCCATGAGGATCAGCCAACTCACCGTCTCAGGACTGGAGTGCTTGCTGGAGATATGGAAGTTAATGAGGTTTTCTCCCAAGATGATGTAGGACACACCATATCCATCATCTGCCACCTGACACAAAGAGAGAAACACAATCAGCGCGTGTAAAAGAGGATTACACGGCAGCACAGAGATAATTACACAAAATATTCTACTGTATTTTCAATTGCTAAATTTGAGAACTTGGGCCCTTTAAAATGTTATTATTTTAATTTAAGATTTGTTTTACAGGTTTTGCCCCACTATTTCTCAGATTCTACTGAGTTACAGTTCATATAAGGAAATCAGTCAAATGGAGTCAATTCATTATGCTCTAATCTATGGATTTCACATGACTGGTCAAAGATGCCTTAAAAAAAAAAGGTAGGGGCGTGGATCAGAAAACCAGTCAGTATCTGGTGTGATCACCATTTGCCTCATGCAGATCACCATTTGCCTGACATCTCCTTCGCATAGAGTCGATCAGGCTGTTGATTGTGGCCTGTAGAATGTTGTCCCACTCCTCTCCAATGGCTGTGTGAAGTTGCTGGATATGGGCGGGAACTGAAACACGCTGTCGTACACATTGATCCAGAGCATCCGAAACATGTTCAATAGGTGACGTGTCTGGTGAGTATGCAGGCCATGGAAGAACTGGGACATTTTCAGCTTCCAGGAATTGTGTACATGTCCTTGCTACCTGGGGCCATGCATTATCATGCTGAAACATGAGATGATGGCACGACAATGGGCCTCAGGATCTCGTCATGGTATCTCTGTGCATTCAAATTGCCATCGATAAAATGCAATTGTGTTAATTGTCTGTAGCTTATGCCTTCCCATACCATAATCCCACCGCCACCATGGGGCACTCTGTTCACAACATTGACATCAGCAAACCGCTCACCCCCACACGACGCCATGAATGTGGTCTGCGGTTGTGAGGCCGGTTGGACGCACTGCCATATTCTCTAAAATGACGTTGGAGGCAGCTTATGGTAGAGAACATTCAATTCTCTGGCAACAGCTCTGGTGGACATTCCTGCAGTCAGCATGCCAATTGAACGCTCCCTCAACTTGAGACATCTGTGGCATTGTGTTGTGTGACAAAACTGCACATTTTAGAGTGGCCTTTTATTGTCCCCAGCACAAGGTGCACCTGTGTAAGGATCATGCTGTTTAATCAGCTTCTTGATATGCCACACCTGTCAGGTGGAAGGATTATCTTGGCAAAGGAGAAATGCTCACTAACAGGGATTTGTGCACAAAATTTGAGAGAAATAAGCTTTTTGTGCGTATGGATATTTCCGGGATCTTTTATTTCAGCTCATGAAACATGGGACCAACACTTTACATGTTGCGTTTATATTTTGTTCAGTGTATGTTGTTGTTTCACATTTAGATTTTATGAGCACCAGGATGAAGAACTTATGTTTTAAGGGGGCATTACACTCCCAAATCTGCTCTGAAAACATCTGACAATCTTTAATGTTACTTTAATGTAATATCCCTTTAATGCCTGATTCATTTTGAGTAAAGGGCCCTATTGAGGTCGTGCAGGGAACTCACCGGGCCAAAGCCTCCCCCGCTGGACACGTACTCTGGGTGTCTGACCAGGTCAAACAGCTCCACCTGCTGGAGGGGAGTCTGACTGGTGGACAACCTCCAGGGCTCCGACAGCACCTACAGGAGAGGACACACACACACACACACGCACACGCACACGCACACGCACACGCACACGCACACACACACACACACGCTTTAACATACAAACCTCAAAAAAATTAATTTAAAAAAAACACTGTATAAAAACGAAAACACACAAAGATCTCCATTCCACTTTAAAGAGGAATAGTACATCCACAAGTCAAAATGCTGCATGTGACCTCTTTGAGGAAGGCTGAGTCCTCTCCCAGGTACTTGGAGACCACGTAGAGACAGAAGAGGTGGCGGTCGATGCCTCCTCCGGTCATGGCCAACCGGTACAGCTGCTGGTGTCTCGTCGCAGCTTCCTTCAACAGCTTCAGTCGCAGCTCTCTCTACAGAGAAGACAAGGAGTGGTAGGAAGAGACAAGGAGACTATATGAAAGAATGAAAGGGGATACCCTAGCACAACTCAATGCATTCAGCCGAAATGTGTCTTCCGCATTTAACTCAACCCCTCTGAGACAGAGCGGTGCGGGGGGTAACAAGTAATGGTGAAATCCGTCTCTTTTGGCCAATTACACCCAGATATCACAATCTAACTGAAAAAAATAGGTTGAAGCATTTTTCTTTTGAAGAACGTAAAAAAATATATATATTTAATGAGGACTGACCCACAACCTTTCAGTTCCTGTAATGCTCACAGAGGGTCCTTACCGGGGTGTCGTCCACCATGGAGCGGACGAAGGCACAGGTCTCCACGGTGCAGGAACGAACCGTCTCTGTGCGCCCCTCTCTGAACATACGCGTCATGGACGCCTCGTACGTTAGACAGAACCTCCCCTTGTCCTGGAAGTCAAATTCAATGTAATACAATTCAATAAACTTTGTATTTATCCACTCAGGGGTGATTAAGGAAAATCAGGTTCACATTTTGTTTAGAGTAAAAACTCTGTTAACCAGCCAGTAATCTGGTTATAACATATTATAACTAGAGTATAGTTTCTGTTAACCAGCCAGTAATGTGTGGTTATAACATATTATAACTAGAGTATAGTCTCTGTTAACCAGCCAGTAATGTGGTTATAACATATTATAACTAGAGTATAGTCTCTGTTAACCAGCCAGTAATGTGGTTATAACATATTATAACTAGAGTATAGTCTCTGTTAACCAGCCAGTAATGTGGTTATAACATATTATAACTAGAGTATAGTCTCTGTTAACCAGCCAGTAATGTGGTTATAACATATTATAACTAGAGTATAGTCTCTGTTAACCAGCCAGTAATGTGGTTATAACATATTATAACACATACAGTAGTAAGACATATAACAAGGTATTATACCTGTCGGCTAAAGTGTTACAGATTTTTCTTACTGGCACATTTTAGTCTTGTCATGTTTGGTAAATAAATAATACAAGTATATTTGTTATAGTTACTGTCCTTATTAAGGATGATTTTTATCTCCTCAAACTACAGATTGTTGACAGCTACTCACAGCATCCCTGGTATTCATTCACATGTCCTAAGGAAGCTCAATTCCCAACCTGGGTTTTCATATATCCATCATTCCCTCCTTCCAATTGCCCAGTTGGCTAATCCTGGCTAATTAGCCAATGGAGTCATCCAATCAGCTGATCCTCTTCCTGTTGCCAGTCAACAGAGGCAGAGATAATGACCCTACCCTGAAGTGAGCCAGCTGCAGGGCGATCTGGATGAAGGCATCAGGGCTGGTGCGACACTTTTTGATCAGGCCCTTCCCGAAGCTGTTGAAGGGGATGATGTGGGAGTCAACGTCGTCTGCCAGGGCCTTGGCCACCATCAGCGAGCTGGCGATGGCCGTCTGACACTGAGGCACCGCACAGGGGGAACAAAGACACTCTGAATCAGCCCATTTCACTTGGTCTCTGATGTATTTGATCAAAGAGCCTCAGTTGTTGATTTCATTTGAAGCTTTGAGATGAGACAGTTGAAGGGGGGGTCCTCAGAAAGGTGAGAGCTCAGGTGTAAAGGTGTGAAAACTGAAGGTCTTTCTAACATCCAATCTATTATCACACATGTACCAAACAGACAGGATCACTGGGGATCATGTTTGATCACTATAACAATGAAACAGAATGGAAAGGCTTGTGTGTGCATTAATGACATGCACTAATTGATAATAATTATGAAAACAATAAATAACTTTTGAAAAGGGGAACATCCCTACAACATTTTAGTTTAACCCAAACCCCCTGTGGTGGGCTACCTCAGCTGGGATGTTCCACTGCAGCCTCTGGGGGCCTGGGAGGGACGGGTGAGGGTTTCCTTTGCAGTGGCCTTCCTCTGTGTAACCCAGCTTGACAGGGTCCATCGACAGCACATGCTACAATTAGACAATAACGTCCTTTAGAGACATACATTTTTACATTTTAGTCATTTAGCAGACGCTCTTATCCAGAGCGACTTACAGTTAGTGAGTGCATACATTTTCATACTGGCCCCCCGTGGGAATCGAACCCACAACCCTGGCGTTGCAAGCGCCATGCTCTACCAACTGAGCTACACGGGGCCCAGACACCATTTGTCGTGCCAGCGATCTATTCCTGATAACCTATACAGACACAGTGTAAACATTAACACAAACTAATGAAGAAGAAGAAAGGGGTGTACTCTGCTAGCTACCTCCCAGAGGTGCCCTATGATGGGGGCATCTGCCCAGCTGTGCTCCGCGTTCAGACCCATGGTCCCGTTCCTGAACACGATGAGGTTGAAGGACTTATCAAACCACCTACAGGAAAAATACACAAACCCAAAACAGTGCTTGAGCACAGAGTAAGCTACAAACTCCAGTATTTAATTATTATTATTTTTTAAACATTTATTATACAAGTATTTTAATTCATAAGCGTTCATAACATTTATGAAAATGTCTAAACAATTTATAAGCATTCAGTAACATTCATAAGTAGTTATAACGGCTTATTCTTCAACATTTTTGTAAAGTGTAAAGTGTAGAATAAATGAGAGCCCAGGTAGATAACAATAGTAAGAATGTAATTTCCCACACTCAATCTGCATAATATGAAGGATTGGAGCCCTCGGTCTCACCTGTCGTAACATTTGCCGTGCAGCAGGGACTTGGCGTAGCTGTCCAGGGAGCGGACGGGATCGTCAGCCTTGTAACGCTGCTCTGTGTCGTCCAGGGTCACAAAGAAGGCAGCCTTCTCCACGGTGTCCAGGGCCTGCTGGTTCCTGCCCTGTCTCAGGTAGGCCTCTCGGGCCTCCGCCCAGGGCACCCTGCCAAGGTGGGGTGAACATAACATTGGGGAAACTTTTTTGATTAAATCATTTCTTATCACGGACAGTGGATTTTTACATCACCTTCAATATTTGGGTTGATCCAATTCAGTCTGCTTCAAGGTTTGTTTAATTACGTTAATTCTGTCAAGTCACCATAGGGTTTTCTACCCTTTGGAGGGAGGAGCCTCCTCTTAGATTACATTACTTTCGGCCAATCGGCGTGATTTTAAACTACTTCAGCAAATAAGCAACGGACAGAGAATATCCCAAGATACCCGATGTGATGTCGAGAGGGCGACTTAGAAGAAACTGACATTATGCACCTTTAAAGCTCGTATCTAGGTCACGTTCATTAGGCACCAAACGGAAGAAAATGGACTGAAACGGGGAGGGGCTACCTGGACTCATCCAATGAGAAACACTCATTTTTATTTTCCATTAAAAAAACGTTTTTCCGTTGCATGCTCTTACGAACAGGACCCTGGATGTGTATTTTCTGAACCAGTGTAGAATATATCCTGGGTCGTTCCATGTCATTTCAGCAAGCCATGACACCCACCATCTCAGATTGTTTCAAAATCGTTTCTAAAGTTAAAAACAGATTATAAGATAAGCATTCCTGCAACATTATTTTGTTTAAATATAATTTGATCTCTGAGAAATTAAGTTAGTTGATTGCACCCACATTGGCCATTTTAAATTATAGGATTGATATAATATTAAATAAATCTAGAACATAACATCCGAATTGGACCCCCCCCAAAATTCTAACAATTAGTAAGACATGAGGATTTCAAAGAAATGGTCAAAAGCCACCCACGGACCACCCACGCCAATCCCAACCCAACAACGAGTATACAACATCGGTTCTCTATTTATAACAAGTAGTATGGAGCTGCGGCTCTGAGTTTTGTTTCTTCATACTATGTAATGCATTCTCAGTGAATTTGGTGATGTTTTTTCCCCCCCCTGTTCAGAGAAATTAGTCATTGATGTCCCCTCCTACTTCCTGATATTACCAGGTTCTGACCACTAGACCACTGTTCCTGCTATTTTTTTAAGAATCTCCCCCCACCCCCCATTAATTTTAAAGGGATAGGTCACCCAAATTACATTGGTTTTCTTAACCTGTAAGCAATCTATGGACAAGGTACGACACCAACCCATGCTTTGGTTTTGTTGACCTGGCCACTGTTTCCTGGCCACTGTTTCACAGCGCTTCATATCCAAATCATCTCAAGTAACATAATTGAGTTGCACAATACCATTTTAGATACTTTAGGATGATTTGAACATGAAGCATGAAAATGCTAATATAGGTACCACTGACTTGCAGACTGTTTACAGGGTAAGGAAACCAATACGCAATTTTGTAATTTGGGTGAACTATCCCTTTAACAAACAAATAAACACCTAATAGCAGGAACAGCACCATCTAGTGGGCAGAACCTGGTAATATTAGGATATAGGATGAGACATAAATCTAACAACTTCATTGACAAATTCTTTGGTCCTTTAAAAACCTGCTGTAAGTAAAATATTGTGTGCTATAGCTTAGAAAAAAAAAAAATGTGACTCTGGATGACAACATAATGTTGTTTGTTTCCAACATTAGGGCTGTTTTCCTAAATAAGTTAAATCCGCTTCTTGATTTGTTTCCTTGCCACGATACTAACGAGGATCGCGATACTGGTATCGTCCCGGCCCTACATTACATAGGATGAAGGAACAATACTCCCAGCCGCAGCTCCATACAGAACTGATATTGTATACCCGCTTTTGGGTTGGGATTGGCGTGGGGTATGGTGGGGTCCGTGGGTGGCTTTTGAACATTTCTTTGAAATCCTCATGTCTTACTCATTGTTGGAATTTTTTGGGGTCCAAAATGTTGTTCTTGATTTATTGAATATTATATGAATCCTTTAATTAAAAAATTGACAATTTGGGTGCAATCAATTAACTTCATTTCTCAGAAACGATTTCACAACAATCTGAGATGGTGGGTGCTTTTTTTAAGGTGAGTCTCAGTTGGTAGAGCATGGCGCTCGTCACGCCAGGATCTTCAGTTCCATTTCTAGCTGAGGGGTCGGCCCGTAGGAAAATTTGTCGCTTCAGATAAAAGCGTTATACGCGTAGCGTCGGCGTACCTGTCCCCAGCAGTGAGGGCGGCCAGGGTCTCCTCCCCCGGCTGGGGTTCAGAGGGGTCAGCCAGGATGCGCTCCATCTGCTGCTCTACGGCCCTGGGCGACAGCACCTTACCGTCGTAGAACATGGCCACTTTGAAGTAGCGCCCCCGGTGGTACACCACGATGTGCCTGCTGTCCCGCATATGCTGGATGGTGTCTGGACAAGCACAAGGGGTAGGGAGGGACAACTTTGTGTAACTTCCAACAAATTCACAACAAGAATATGATTATGGCTTAAAGGAGCTCTGATAAATTATTCACACAATTTGGACCTACTGAAGAATTTGCACAAAAAAAAAAAAAAAAGGGGGGGGAAACTGCAGTACTACACTATGTCTAAAAAGGGTTTTCTAGAAACTAAGACAGTATCGAGGAGATACCTTGGAGAGACTAAATGTGGTTTGAACTGTTGTTTCAAGCGAAAGATTTGGAGAGTGTTCTCTAAAGCACAAACTATGGTTGGTGTAATTTCCAAGCAGCATTGAGAACTGCAGTGGGATTCTTTAGCATGAAACAAAAGTTAAAACACACAATGAAGAGGATCGCAATGAAACATGGGAGTCTATGGGGGTCTAATTCAGGACACTTTGGAGCCTCGGTCACAAAAAAAAGTGTGTTTTATTCCAGGGCCTGAATAGCCAATCTGTTATGTAAACTTGGCACTGAGCAAACAGCTCCATCCTGTGATGCCATTTGGCCTGTATGAAAGTGCCCATTGACTGGATATATTTGTGCACAGTCTGCGTACATTTAATGTACACTCGTAGGTTGCTAAATAATAGAATGATTAAATAATCTGTTCAATCCGCATTTGGTTTCCACACATTCTATGGTTCTTAGAACTGCTTTAGTCTGTGTGATTGAGAGACTGGGGAGGAAGAAGTGGCCATCTACCTGTATCTAGGCCTGGGATACGACTGGTGTTGAACATACGCTCATATTGGGCTGAGCACATTGGAATGGTATTTTGAAGCATGAGCTGAAAGGCAAATAGAAAAAAAATGAAAAATGACCAAAGCACAAAAAGCCTGCTCTCCTAGAAACTGATGGGAGGGGGCTAGAGGGGGAGGGGGAGGGGGGGGGGGGACCAGAACGGCTCACCTGCTCTCCTAGAAACTGATGGGAGGGGGCTAGGGGGGGGGGGGGGGGGTGATGGAGGAACCAGAACGGCTCACCTGCTCTCCTAGAAACTGATGGGAGGGGGCTAGAGGCGGGGGGGGGGGTGATGGAGGAACCAGAACGGCTCACCTGCTCTCCTAGAAACTGATGGGAGGGGGCTAGAGGGGGAGGGGGGGGGGGGGGGGGGGGGTGATGGAGGAACAAGAACGGCTCACAGAAGAGAAGAGAAAGAAAGACAGATGGAAGGGGATTTGAAGGGTTTGAGATAGCTGATCCTATTTCACCAGCATGTTACAGACCTGACAAATTCACTCGTCTGGGTCAAAATAAACTATATTTCTGTACAATAACCCTAAGTGTAGATAAGGACTTACAATCACCTACAGCGTCAGACAGTACCAAACAGTTATGAATGCAGGCCAAATGGGTGATACATGAGTTTGTATTCATGGAACATGCTGGTGAAACGGGCATGGCTGGTGAGGAATTCTATGGGGACAGAAATGGGGGTGGGATAAGGGTGGGGTATGCTGGATCCAAAGCTCGTCTGTGACAATAACGCTCCCTCCTCTTACCCCGTTCCAGGCCTGGGAGGCGGGAAGTATTGAACAAGCGCTCCCATTGGGCGGAGCAAAGAGGAACTCTTTTATCCAATGCAAAGAGCTGCACCAGAGATAACATCCCGTCCGCAAGTGTGAAACAGAAACAGTGATATTTATGTCATTTGGTATTAAATAGGGAAGAGGAATACACATTAGGGTCATAAAGAAAATAACACTTAGATGAGAAGCAGCGACCAAAAGTGAAGGCTCTTTACCGGTTTGATCTGCGCTCGGTCCAGCATTCTCCTGTACAGCATGATGGCATGGATAGCATTGCCTGCCCGAGCGGCCTGCAGACTGGTGGGAAACACATACAGGAAGTCCTAAGAGAGAGGGAGTGAGAATGGAGAAAAAGCTGACAAATCAACTGAATGAATGAATGAATGAAAAATAGATCGACAATGGATAAAGAGAAATATTGACAAGAGATAATCCGATCAAATACTCTGATGAATTGCCAAATTGGTAAACATCCATAAACACATAATAATATTAACGACACATAATGTTGTCAGACAGTACAGTAAGAAAATAGACTAAAACTGCTTCTCCAATAGAAATCCCTGATCACACTTGTAGGCGATGTCATAGAGGCTTGGCTAGCTAAGCTCATGTGTAGAAACACATCATCGGTTCTAACGGTCGTCTCGCGCCAAACTGCGGAACGTGCAGGCCTTAAAATCAAAGGTACTGTTTTTGATGAAAATTCTAATGTGTCAGTTTGTCACTTTCACGAGGTTGGAGTAATAAAATGTTCCAACTACTTAAGACATTGGCTCGAATCTAGGTTGTGCCTTTAGATTTCGACAAAATTAACAACTAAGGAATAATTTTGCACTTCTCAAACCCTGTTCTGTTTGATCTGTTTCGCAAGCGTTCCCGGAAGTTTGGCGATGTTGCGCCTCTGGGTTTAGAAACTCTGTGATACTATTACCCCCTCATTTGTAGCAGCTTGACGATATACAATGCTAGTACTGACTCTTACCATTGCATAGTAGTTGCTGTTGACCATGATTGGTCCACGGCCTCTTAGGTAGATGTACTCCTCCCACCAGTCACTGACCTGAGAACAGCCAGACATGTCAGATCATTCGAAAAGCTATGGAAAATGTTTTAAGCTATCTAATAAAATCTGATGAAAACCATATTTAATTAATGTGACTCACATAGTTTGTAGCCCACCAAGATTTGAGTTTCAGGTACCACTGAAGTCTAGGACCCAGGCCTTTCTCAAAATCCTTGGCGAGACCCTCCATCCTCAAGTACTGTTCGTCGTCCATGAGAGGACGGGCAGATTCAAGGTACTAGCAGAGGAAACATGTATGACAATCTAACATGGCACACCTTCAGGAGTTCTATAAATCGCCACATTGTACCCCTCTAGTAAATGGTTGTGATGGATAAAGCTGCGATTTGCTTTGTTCCTGTTGCTCACTCTATTGATGGTGTCCTTCACTGAGGGCAGAGGGAGCTGTGGTAACGATGTCTGGAAGCTGTACAACTGGGGATTTCGCCTGCCGGAGAAGATCTTCACCAGTACCTGCACTCACAATTATGGGTCTGTTAAAGGAGAAGTCTACCTTCAAATAAAAGGTTCATATTTTTCCCCCCCCCCAGTCTTTTGTCTATTTGGTCGGGGGGAAATATTTCTGACATAGTTATGAGCTTTCTAGGTATCATATTTCTGTAGCCCCACCTCTACCCGGCATTGGTTTCCCCACAGGGCAACACGTGACATGGTTGTTTGCAGTCGACTCACCAGCCAGATGCGTGTCCTCCACGGCACGGTGCCATGACAGGCATACATCCATCCATGCCAGGAGAGCAGCCACTTGAGTGCAGTTCGCATGGTGAAGAAGACAGCCACCCAGAGCCCTGTGCCAACTAGCACCCCGCCAACCACCTGCTGGTTCTCCAAGGACATGTAGCGACTGCAAGGAGAGAGGCAAAGCATCCCTTACTGCCCATAAACATGCTAAAATGTAATTGTATCTATGGGATAGCGAGTGAGTGAGTTGAGACTTTACCTAACAGGCAGGTGAGCACCCACTTTGGTGAACAGTGCGAAGGAAGGGTCAGCTTGGACGTACTTTGCCCTCCCCATGTACAACCCCACCACTAACATCAGGCCGGTGGGACTGCCAGGGTACACACCGGTCATCACCCCATTCTGTGAAGGAAATTATATTCAGCTGTTTGTTTGTTTGTATTTATGTCGTCTGCTGTCGTTTTATGTCTGGTATAACTTGGTACTGCTATGCCTGGCGGCAATTTCCCTTGAGACAAAGCACCTTGAAGCGGATGAACTTTTTCTTCCAGGAGTGCAGGCCAGACAGGTAGATTTGTCTCAGGGCCTCGTGGCTCAGCTGCAGATCAATGCCGTCTGGAGAGACGGTGAACTGGAACGCCACAGCCTGGTGAGCTTCTGCCATGACTCTGCCAGAGGTTCTCTACAGTCGAAAAAACATAACAAAACATCACCAAAACACACAGTCCCTTCATCACAAGATAAAACCTGAAGCACACTGGCTTCTAGAATAAAATGACCTTCTCTGGTAAGCTACTTAGCGAGAAAGGACCCACCCACTCATGAGCTACTTAGCTAGAAAGGACCCACCCACTCTCATGAGCTACATAGAAAGGACCTTCTCTCAAACAGATGTGACAAGTGGGTGGGAAGCATTTGTTCCATTCAGTGAGCAAAAATCTAGTAACGTAATGGTGTGATAAAGCAGGACTATTTGAGTTTGGCCAATGACAGATGCGCAGCACGACTGCATAAAAGACAGCCTGAAACGCAACCACACTGTATCAACAGAACCATGGTCTCCAAGCAAGATATCAGCACAGACAGAAGGGGTCAGTTATAAATATCTTTGATGTCAGCTAACGTTAGCTAGCTAACGTTAATGCCGAGTCAACTTTGTGAATTCCAAGGCAGAGATACTAGCCAGTTGCCTTGTTTGGTTAATATAGCTAATTGTTGTGACATTCATCTGTTAACTAACAGACCGCTTGTTCTGCCATTACCTAACTAGCTAGCTAGGTAGCTAACTGGCAGCAAATTGTGGGAAGCGCTGGCTAGTTAGCTATGTTAACGTTAGACAGCTAGCTAGCTAAATAGTTTGATAGCAGGTGAAATCAACAATCAAACTCACATAGTATCTTCAAATGACTCCTTTCAAATATATTTTAGTACAAATACATTTCAGCTGCGATTTCAACGACACCAAGTTAGCTAGCTACTACACGCTGGGCTACGTCGGACGCTCTGGCATGTTCCAGGTTGCATAGATAGGACATATTGAAGGCTGACTGTCTATCCGATGGGGCCAGGGTTCCGGTCTAGAAGTACGGTTTCGACTGCTCCTACAGTTTGGCTTCGGTACTGCAGTATAACTGACACCCGGCCCAGAATTCCATACACAGCCACATAGAAAAGTCAGATTTGAAAATTCCTTATAAAGACACTTTAGCAGTGCTTGACTTGGGCAGGAGCTCACCAGAGCTGAGTACCGGCACCTCACATTTTCTACTGCTTGAGCTCCTGTTCCTCTTAAGGAATATTAGCTCAAAAGTATTGTGGAGCTCCTGCACCTAAAATTAGTACCGGAACCTATTTCAGTCCAAGTAAAGCACTGCACTTTAGTCATCACCTTTGTGCACAAAACATCCATTGAATTATTCAAATAATTGTCACTGAGGCAGATAATTTTTTTTCATCACTCACAGCCAAAGATATTAACGTTATATTCATCCGATGTCTGCCATGTTTTTGGATGACGTGATGACCTAGTCGCTGCTTGCGCTGCGTCCTGTGCGCGGCACAGTGGGCTGTCTAGCGCCTGCCTATTCTTTCTTTGGATTGGTGGATACATCTCATTATTTTAATTCTTTTTTGAATATTTGATGAGGGTTGTTGACAACAACCACCTGTTTTCAATGGAGAGAGATGCTATGCTACAAGCCTCATGCCATGTATATGCATAACCATCTCGAGACAACTCCGATATAAAGTGTTTTTTCTCAAAGTTGCCGGGATGCCACGTGTCCTACATATCAGTAGCTCGTAACAACTTGAGTGTTACGAAACATCTATTAGATCAAATAAACCTCACTGAGCAAATAAGCCATTCCATTTTTGGTTGACCAAATTCGACACTCATTGACCTCCATACAAAAACTCCTTGCTTGGTGAGCAAAACAACGCCACCTGCTGGAGTTGCGCCTCTCTCTTCCTCTCTGGTGCTAGTGCACTACTTCTTCTTCCGTGAGGCCAACGGCCTGGGAGGACGGGACACCACCGCTCAACACACCCTGTAACTCTTCTGAAGTCAAATCTCGTACACCCAAATACTTCTCTGCAGCTGCCACCGCAACCTCTATTTTCTGCGACTTACGTTCCATCCCTGCGGTACAGTTGATAACCATTGCTATAAACTCTAAGAAGCCAATCTTACTGAAGCATATGTCATTCGTTGGCCTATCCCTCTGTGTTGGCACAGATCTACTACTCACAGGGATCCTCTCATGACCCTTGACCCATCTTCCTCTACTTTCTTCCCAGCCTCAGCATACGACACCCTCTGCACTGCTCTAACCCTGGTAACCTCAACCTGCCTCTCTCGCACCGGACACTTCTGATCCCCAGCACCATGGGCACCCCTACAATTAACACATACCACTTTTTTTTTTAACCTATACTACACATTCCTTTGTCTCATTGCCCTTCTACACACCTAGGAGCCACCCTCCTACACACTGCTGCCACATGCCCATAACCTTGACACCTGTAACAACGTAATGTATTCGGCACAAAATCTCATACGGGATAACTGAAATATCCTAACATCACTTTGTCGGACAAAGACTCAACATCAAAACTCAAAAGAACAGACAATGACTCTTCTGTTTCACCACTCACGCCACCCTGTCTGCGTCGCACCAAACAACGATCATCACAAACACCAGGAATCTTCCCCTTCATCTGGTCCACCTTCACATTTACCGCTACCCCAGTAATCACTCCTTTCAATGGCGCCCTGTTCTTGAGAAAAAAAACAAGTCCCCGCTCTTGTCCTTATTCGTGTGGCGTGGAGCGCAGACTCCCTCTGACCAACAGAAACACAGACAATTATCACAAGCCCACTTCGGGTTACCTTCACTGACTCCTCAGCACCCAACTCCATTTTCACCCACCCTGAAACCACATATGAATCAGACAAAAGGCAGGGGTCCACTTTCTCAAAATGTCACTCCTACCGTAACAGACTCATCTTTATCCTGACCATCGGTGCAAGGCTCGGGCTCCAAGAACCTCCCCAAACCTGCCACCTCTGGTAATTCGCCCTCATTCACTTCCATTTCGCCTCCAGAACTGGATCCGGCGGACAGCTCACACTTCTTCGACCTACCATCTCCCTTTTTTTCCCCACCATCTTCAACAGATTCAATCCCACCCTCTGCCTCTCTCACTGTCTTCCACCTCCACCTCTCTCTTTCCTTCCAATCTTCCTACGTATTCCAAGTATACGTCTCCTTGTGATAATACTGCACTTCTCCTAACATCTCATTCTGGCCCTCTCTAGGGACTCCATTTCCTCCTCCCTTGATCAAAGTCGCTATGACCGGAACTCGATGCTAGTGCACATGTGATGTTGGTCCTTATAACCCGGAGATAGACGGTCCATGGATCGGCGTATGCGAACGTGAGTAGATGACCTTGAACACTAAGGTTGGACATCTTGGACGCCGTCTCCAGTTGTTATTATACCTCAGTGGTCTAGGCTGGGCAGATGAACCCGTATGGATGTAAATCATTGGCATAATGATTTGAGCGTGTAGAATAGATTTGTAGTTGTAAACACAATTTGCAAGTGTGTAACTGATGAGTTGTGAACGTGTAGTTCTAATCGCATTCGCAAACTTGTAAGTTAATATTTGCGAGCAATAATTGCATCTGTACACCTGCGAATGTCAATTTCGCACACTCAGACTTTTGGCAGTACTTTAGCGCCCTACCGTGAAAAAAGGATTTGTAGATGTGCAAGCGAGGAGAGAGAGGGCAGAAGCTCTGGGAGGTGGGACCTGTTTCTTCTAACCAATTAGACTGGTTGATTGGTGACAGCTCACATGGGCCGTGTTGTCTAGCACAACCACCTGTCAGTCACGATGTGCGTCACCAGTTTACCACAGACTGATTGTGCAATGTCCACCAATGAATCCCAGCTGTTAGCTGTCATAGTGGGTAAGTTTAAATGTCTTTATTTTATGACTAGGTAGCAAGTTTTTTTCTTCTTCTTTGTAATACATTTTTGGAAGCTATTGTCCAAGTCATTGTCATTAAGCATTTGTAACTCTAACGTTGTAGTCTGATACTAGCTACCAAAATCGATTCCTCATGGGGAGCCCACCCTGTGCCTTTCTCTCTGCTTCCACCATTCCTCATGGGGAGCCCACCCTGTGCCTTTCTCTCTGCTTCCACCATTCCTCATGGGGATTCCACCCTGTGCCTTTCTCTCTGCTTCCACCATTCCTCATGGGGAGCCCACCCTGTGCCTTTCTCTCTGCTTCCACCATTCCTCATGGGGAGCCCACCCTGTGCCTTTCTCTCTGCTTCCACCATTCCTCATGGGGAATTCCACCCTGTGCCTTTCTCTCTGCTTCCACCATTCCTCATGGGGAATTCCACCCTGTGCCTTTCTCTCTGCTTCCACCATTCCTCATGGGGAGCCCACCCTGTGCCTTTCTCTCTGCTTCCACCATTCCTCATGGGGAGCCCACCCTGTGCCTTTCTCTCTGCTTCCACCATTCCTCATGGGGAATTCCACCCTGTGCCTTTCTCTCTGCTTCCACCATTCCTCATGGGGAATTCCACCCTGTGCCTTTCTCTCTGCTTCCACCATTCCTCATGGGGAATTCCACCCTGTGCCTTCCTTCTTTTCTTCCCATTCCTTCCCTATATTCCTTACCAGGAAGTCAACCGGGTCTATTAATCCCCCTTACTATTATTGCTATTCCTACAATTTCTCCCTGTCTATATTGCTTAGGTACTCTTTCATACGCTCTCCTAATTTCAGTAGGGGCCTCCTGCATAACTATTGCCACTTGATTACTTTTATGTCGGAGCCCATCTTGTATCCTCCCTGTTGCTTTTAATACCCCTGCCCCTTAGACTTCTACACTAACCCCATACTGCCCTAAACTATCCATTTTAATAACAACTTCAACATATACACTGCCACATTCTCCCTATCTAATCCACATTTCCCTGTAGTCATAGGTGGCACTGAGTTCCATATACAACTTAATTCTCTCCTTAATTTATTTACTCAAGGATCTGGCTCCTTTATCACCCTAGTTAAGTTTATTTGGTTTTGTTGGCATGCCGCCCAATATCTCTCTCCTAACTGGTCTCTTATCCATTTAGATATCCCGGCACCACAAGTCATATATTCATTACACAGATCTACTACGATCTGTGTTCTTCCATTAAATTCCTCTTCTACATTCCAATTTGACAGAGAACCAGGTAGACGCTTCACCATTGGCTGCCAGGATGCCCGAGGGGTTTACTCTGATTTACTCATTGTTACACTGAAAAGTCTATAGCTAGTTGGATTGGTCCTTTCCCGGTTTGGGCGCCAATGGTACCCCCAATTTAGCTATTCCCTTTAGAATTATATTTTAGCACGTTCCACATTTCCTAACTTACACCAGCCAAGAGTTTCAGTCTCGTCAAAACTTTGACTCCTTTAACACAATTTATTTATAGTCACGGCCTCCGACTGCCTTTAATAATCTAAAGATCTTTCTGAACCTTTCCTCTGTAGTAACTCCCTCTGTTTAAGGATCTGTTCAAGTAGATCACCTACAAAGCTGCCACAAAGTTCCAAGAATCTCGTAAATTCTCAACACTATTCCATATATTTCCTATATCCCCAAATAGTCCAAGGATTTCCACGGATCTATCTCAGTCGAGATTTCCAAATCCCAAAGCTTGCAAACCCCTGGACGAGCGCCCAAATTGTCAAAGCTAAAATACCACCTCTGCAGAATTTAACAATTCAACTCGCCCCTACCTACCCAATAGCAGGTCAGTTAATCCTCCTCATTAATTCCCACAGATCTGATAGATGCCGCTCTGCCTTGCCACTGAGCTAGTATACAGCTAGGGGCTGTTCCTCAAACTCAACAGTAAGGGCCTTACAGTAAAGTGGGCTATCCCCGAAGTCGACTGCCTACGCTTCTTCACCCTGAATCTATAAACCGGCGCCTTCTCAGGATCGTCCGGGCCAGAGCTTCCATTTACATTTACGTCCTTTAGCAGACGCTCTTATCCAGAGCGACTTACAAATTGCACTTCAGCACACTATGAGTGGATCACAATCCTCTGGGTTGGCTTTAGCCCAGAGACGCCCCTCCCTACGACTCCTACCAATGCACTTAGTACCTATAGTTCGGTCTCAGGTTAGGTTCCTTTATACCAGCCACTCGGGTTCCCGATAGACTAACTAACCAGATGCTAAAAATCCTCAATTAATCAAGTCTATTTCAGAAACCTAGAGTAAAACGCCATGCACTTGTATGACTCTTTGATGACACAGGGTTTCAGAACAATAAAGCAAGTGTATTCCAAATTCCAGAAACAGGCATAAAATTCCCAGATCAATCAATCCCAAATCAATAATAAGTGAAAATCAACAGTGAATTAAATTGAAAGACCTTCAGCGCCCTTAACTAAACCCTTATTGGGTTGCCAATAAAATATTATTTGTCTATTACAATTTTAGCACAACATTCAATAACAAGAAAAACAGTTTCTTACCTTCTACAACTTTATAAACAGTTTTTTGGCTCCCCCGTCAGGATGATCAGTCCTTCAGACTGTGTCTAAAAACTCTAACAACTACTTTAACACACTTCTATCAATGAGGTAACCTTAAGGATTCACTAAGTACAATACAAATCTAAATACGAATATAATAAAAAGCTAAATATACTTTTAGCTCAGAAGCTACAGCAAAACAACTTATTCCAGCAGGCGACAGGTTCTAAAAGGTCAAAAGGTCAAGCTCAAAGTTTAAACATTATAACATCTCATTGCCAAACTCCTACAGGCCCTATTGCCTTGTCCCCAAGGCCCATCAAACATAGTCTAATATACATTGTACCCTAAAAGCAAACATCATTATAACATTCTTAACCATTTTACAGCATTACTTTAATCACCCTTTAATATCTCCCACTGTATTTTTCCTAATCACCCTTTAATGTCTCCCACTGTATATTTCAACCTTTAACATTTAACATATTTAACATTTTAATTATTATCTTACTAAATTCCAGTCCCAATTAATTGATTCTTCTTTTTCTTTAATCAATGTCAATTCTCAATGTTCATTCTTCTTTGTGCTCCATGTGAAAGTGAAACTTCTTCGTGTGTGTGTGTGTGGTTGTATGCAAGTGTGGCCTTCCTACCCATGCCCTCTGTCACTAAAATGTCACAGAAAACTGGGCCTTAGCCTACTAGAAAATGATTAAAACACACTGTTTTGCAATTAAGGTCTACAGTAGCCTCAACAGCACTCTGTAGGGTACACCATGGTGTAGCCGGATGACAGCTAGTTTCCGTCCTCCTCTGGGTACATAGACTTCAATATAAAACCTAGGAGGCTCATGGTTTTCACCCCCTTCCATAGACTTAATAATTAATAATTATGACAACTTCCCATAGGATGCCCTCCAACCTATCACAGCTCTTGCTGCATGAACTGACATGTTGTCCACCCAATCAAAGGATCAGCGAATCTAGTACTGAAAGCATAAGCTACAGCTAGCTAGCACTGCAGTGCATAAAATGTGGTGAGTAGTTGACTCAAAGAGAGAGAAAGACAATAGTTGAACAGTTTTGAACTCATTCATTTCTTTAAAAATGAAGTTGGAGAGGGCGAGAGCTGTATTTAGTTGTATTTTTTTTTCACTTTCACTAAGCTAGCGAATGCAGCTAGCTAGTTTAGCCTACTCAAACAGAGAGGGATGCTATGTTAGCTAGCTGTCTATGGCTATCCAACACAAACTCTTCCAAGTCAATGTAAGCTTTTGGTTTTATTAATTTATTGCCACCGGGGCAACTGCTAAACTTCTTGCTGACTGTACACTGTACTGCATGATTGTAAAGGGTTTACTAACGTGTTAGTTCTAGTAGCTATGTTGTTGACTTGACGTTAGCTAATATGGTGACAATGATGTAGGCTGTGTGTAGCGGTTAGTGGTTATGATATGAAGGTTTGGCTTGGAACCTGGTTACAGACTGCTGACGTGTTGTGCACTGAAGTCCATAAGTGAAGCGAAAAGGTGAGAGGACAGCACGTAGATGCGAAAAGGAATCATGCAAAGAGCAAAATGTTCATGCTGTTTGTGTGTGGCTGCTATGAAAGTGAACTGTATTTGCGTGTGATCAGGGGTGTATTTATTCTGCCGATTCTGTTGAACGTTTCTTAAACGGTGGTATTGAATGATTACAAAAATGTCTCTCAACCTGTGCACCTACGTTGTAAGCTTTCATTCATAGGCTAGGTTGCAGCAACCTCGTGATGGGTATAGGGAAAATTAGAGTATCATGTAGTAGCCTAAACCTATCGATGTTATGACAGTGAATGACAGTCATCCAATATGCTGTAATAGAAAGAAGGCCATGCTCATGAAAACAATAATCATCCTCCCTCATCTTAAACGGCAACGACCGCCACTGCACTTACAAGGATTGAGAATCCATTTCCACCTCTTGTCAGAGCCAGAGAAGAAGAGGCGAAACTAGAGGGATTACTCAGCCCAAAATGTGTCCACGAAAATAAGACCACGAAGTGAGGAATTTTTGTATGGAGGTCAATGAGAGATTGTTACATTTGGTCAACAAAAAATTGAATTGCTAATTTCCTACGTGAGCCTTATTTGATTGAATAGAAGTTTCGTAATGGTTATTTCGTTACGAATGCAGTGATAGAAGTGGACACGTGGCATTTCGGCAACTTTGAAAAAAGCTACTTAATATCTGAGTTGTGCCTGTTGTTCACACGCATATCTGCCCTCTCATTGGCTAGAATGGTCCCACCTGATCTCGCCTCTTCTCGCCTGCCTTCCATCTTTGAGGACATGCATTTCTATTGTTATAGCAGTCGCACAACCATCTTGTCAATACAAAAGATCATATTTGTCGGAGCCCTATTTGGAAATTGTGGGAGGCAACCATTGAGATATAAAATGTCTACAACCAGAGAGGAAGAGAGAGGTCCAACTTGGCGAAAAATCTGTCTCCCTCCAGCAGGTGGCGGTGTTTCGTTGTTTCGCCCACCAAGCAAGGAGTTTTTGTATGGAGGTCAATGAGACTGTCGAATTTGTTCAACAACAAAAAATGAATGGCTTTATTTGCCAGGTGAGGTTTATTTGATCGAATAGAAGTTTCGTAATGCGTAAGTTGTTAGGAGTGTACTGATATAAGTAGGACACGTGACATCCCGACAACTTTGAGAAAAAACACTATCGGAGTTGTCTCGAGATGTCTATGCATATTCATGAAATGAGGCTAGTAAAATAGCATCTCTCTCCATTGAATATGGGCGGTTGACGTCAACAACCCTCATCGTATATTCAAAAAAGGATTACAATAATGAGATGTATCCACCAATCCAAAGAAAGGCGGGAGCTAGACAGCCCACCGTGCCGCTTTGTGGACAGTGACTCCCATTGTTAGGGCGGAGAGACATGTATCTTGTCAGTATATCCAGTAAATCCATAATCTTTGGTTACCACAGCCAAAGGCAGAAGGCCCGCCTACTCGACCAATCAGATGAGGGAGTGTGATGACGCGTATACTGCAGGGGCAGACGAGAGACATGTATTTATTTTATCTAGTGATCCATTAATGATTTTTGTTATTCATTAGCTTTTAATAAAACCAACCGGTCTAAATGTAAAGTGCTAATCAGATGTCTTATTCAAACTCAGCTTGCAAGCCTACTGTATCAGGTTTAGTCCAAGCCTACTGTATCAGGTTTAGTCCAATGTCTGCATTGTTTTCCAAATGGCATGTAGACAAACAACTTGACACATCTTTATTTTGTAACTTTATTTTCAAAATCCACAAGTAAAACGTACACAGTTTCACAGAAATTTCAATTTTATCAATTGGCTGATTTTAAGAAACTTCAACCCTGTTACTTTATTTGGCACCAAATAAAGAATGTTAAGTCATTTTATTTAATTTAACATAGCCTTGCAGTCCACCTTTTTGGTATTTTGTACCAGTTTCCACCACTGTGGTAAAGCGGCCTTTACTGGGTCTAACAGCGGACATATCAGCTTGCTGCCAGCTCTTAGCAAACTGTTGGAAAAAATGGCATTTGACCAAATACAATGCTATTTCCCTGTAAACAAATTAACAACAGACTTTCAACATGATTATAGAAAAGGGTACTCAATATGTAATGCATTGACACAAATTACTGATGATTGGTTGAAAGAAATTGATAATAAGAAGATTGTGGGAGCTGTACTGTTAGATTTCAGTGCAGCCTTTTGATATTATTGACCATAACCTGTTGAGAAAATGTATGTGTTATGGCTTTTCAACCTCTGCCATATGAACTCAGAGGGTTTTCTTTAATGGAAGCTTCTCTAATGTCAAACATGTAAAGTGTGGTGTACCGCAGGGCAGCTCTCTAGGCCTTCTACTCTTTTGTATTTTTACCAATGACCTGCCACTGGCATTAAACAAAGCATGTGTCCATGTACAGTGCGTTCGGAAAGTATTCAGACCCCTTGACTTTTCCACATTTTGTTGCGTTACAGCCTTATTCTAAAATGGATTACATTGTTGTCCCCATCAATCTACACACAAAATACTCCATAATGACAAAGCAAAAACAGGTTTAATGAAAATTCTGCTAATGTATAAAAACTAAAATAATGCCACCACCATGCTTCACCGTAGGGATGGTGCCAGGTTTCTTCCAAACGTGACGCTTGGCATTCAGGATAAAAGTGTTCAATCTTGGTTTCATCAGACCAGAGAATCTTTTTTCTGATGAGAGTCTTTAGGTGCCTTTTGGCAAACTCCAAGCAGGCTGTCTTGTGCCTTTTTACTGAAGAGTGGCTTCCGTCTGGCCACTATATCATAAAGGCCTGATTGGTGGAGTGCTGCAGAGATGGTTGTCCTTCTGGAAGGTTCTCCCATCTCCACAGAGGAACTCTGGAGCTCTGTCAGAGAGACCATCGGGTTCTTGGTCACCTCCCTGACCAAGGCCCTTCTCCCCCGATTGCTCAGTTTGGCCAGGCAGCCAGCTCTAGTCTTGGTGGTTATAAACTTCTTCCATTTAAGAATGATGGAGGCCACTGTGTTCTTGGGGACCTTCAATGCTGCAGAATATTTTTGGTTCCCTTCCCCAGATCTGACCAAGGCCCTTCTCCCCCGATTGCTCAGTTTGGACAATTCCTTCGACCTCATGGCTTGGTTTTTGCTCTGACATGCACTGTCAACTGTGGGACCTTATATAGACAGGTGTGTGTGCCTTTCCAAATCATGCCCAATCAATTCAATTTACCACAGGTGGACTCCAATCAAGTTGTAGAAACATCTCAAGGATGATCAATGGAAACAGGATGCACCTGAGCTCAATTTCGAGTCTCATAGCAAAGGGTCTGAATACTATGTAATATTTCATTTTTTTATTTTTAATACATTTGCTAAAATTTCAAAACTTTTTTTGCTTTGTCATTGTGAGGCATTGTGTGTAAAGTCAAGGGGTCTGAATACTTTCCGAATGCACTGTATGCTGATGATTCAACCATATATGCATCAGCAACCACAGCTAATTAAGTCACTGAAACCCTTAAAGAGTTGCGGTCTGTTTTGGAATGGGTGGCCAGTAATAAACTGGTGCTGAACATCTCTAAAACCCAAGAACATTGTATTCGCTACAAATCATTCCTTAAGTTCTAGACCTCAGCTGAATCTGCTAATGAATGGTGTGGCTTTTGAACTAGTTGAGGAGACTAAATTACTTGGCGTTACCTTAGATTGTAAACTGTCATGGTCAAAACATAGATTCAATGGTTGTAAAGATTGGGAGAGGTCTGTCCGTAATAAAGAGATGCTCTGCTTTTTTGACACCACACTCCACAAAGCAAGTCCTGCAGGCTCTAGTTTTATCGTATCTTGATTATTGTCCAGTTGTGTGGTCAAGTGCTGCAAATAAATACTTAGTTAAGTTGCAGCTGGCCCAGAACAGAGCGGCACGTCTTGCTCTTCATTGTAATCAGAGGGCTAATATTAATACTATGCATACCTGTCTCTCTTAGCTATGAGTTGAGGAAAGACTGACCGTGTCACATCTTGTTTTTATGAGAAACATTGTGTGAGGAAATTCCAAATTGTTTGCATAGTCAACTTACACACAGCACTGACACACACACTTACCCCACCAGACATGCCACCAGGAGTCTTTTCACAGTCCCCAGGTCCAGAACAAATTCAAGGAAACGTACAGTATTATACAGAGCCATGAGTGCATGGAACTCCCTTCCATCTAATATAGCGCAAGTGAACAGCAAACCTGGTTTCAGAAAAAACAAATAAAGCAACACCTCACGGCACCACGCCTCTCCCCCTCGTGACCTACTTGTTGTGTGTATGTACTGACATGTATGTGTAACTGATAGATGCACACACACTACATGTTAATGTTTTTAAATGCATGTAAATTGAAAAGCCTTTTGAATGTAATGTATTTTTCGTTATGTATCGGACCCCAGTAAGACTAGCTGTCGCCAATCACACTGTACAAAAGCATGGTCTTCAGGCTGTGGAAGATGGCAAAACCATTTAATAATTGATTGGATTTAAATGGCACTTTTCTAGACACCCAAAGTTCTTTATAGTGTAAGAGGAAACTCGCCACCCTAACCCCACTGACATACTCTTTATATTGTATTGCATTGGCCCATCCACCCCCTTCTTCGGAGGACAAAAGTAACTTTGTTTGAAATGTTTTTTTTTTTTTTTACAGATATTGTTACAAATACATTATTCATGCACTTTACATACATGGTGCTTTTATAGACAGTATTACATGATAGGAATACAGTTTGATATACACATTACACATCAAATGGTACTCATCATGACATACTCTTGCAATAAGTGACATGGGATCTCTAGGTGACCACAGAGTTAGAACACCCGTTTTAAAAAGTCCCATCTTCAATTTTATTGAGGAGCATTCCACTGTTAGTACTACAACATTATTAAAATGAAATTAATGTTGTAAAGGTTGTAAAGGTGTGTGTGTGGTGTAAATTACAGTGCTCCGTCTTTGAGTTTACTGCCGCCTTGTTCACTTCAGCAGCATATTTCTCTTTGGCTGTTGTTTGCCTGGCTTTCCCCCTCTCTGTGCCCACAATTTACCCATTTGCCCAAAACTTTCGTCCTTTCTCAATGTTATGAATTTTAGTGACATTTGCCAATTCGTGTTCGGAATGTCTAGTAATTTGGTCCAAACTTGAACACAAGATATTCCATTTCGAAAATGAGGCGTTTCCCATGAACCGGAACACGCGTCATCACACTCTCTCTCGTCTGATTGGTTGAGCCTTCTGACTTTGTGACTGTGGTAACTAGTGACTAGCATAAAAGAACGGGAGGAAACGCGGATGTCTAGAGCATACGGTCATTGGTCTAAACGAGAGTCTACGTCCGGGCACGTTATTGTTGCATCAGAAATTGTAGACTGGTGATATGTCAAGCTCGGGAGGGTTAGGTAAGTATTGTAATCGATGCATGTTTTTAATATTTCCAGATATCAGCAGCGGCTCTTGAAGGCAAATGCGTTTATTCATAATTTGAGGCGCGTTCTCAGACTTGAAATTATTGCAGGATATTGAATGTTGGCTATGGTAAGGCTAGCTATTTCAATAGTAAATTAAATGAATACACACCTACAGCGTCATTGGGCAAAATGTACGCAGCATCACCTGGAGATGTGTGCAACAAAAGTTCAACATTCACCTTCTGCTACCATTTCTGTCAAGCCATCTACGCATACAATATGATGCATACGTTCGATACATCCAATGTATGCACCACACAGAACGCACTGCAACGCAATGCTGTAAGGCAAACGCAGCGTTCCATTGGAAATTAATGTACTTCTTGTGAAAGCTGTCGGTGTGATCAAGCGTCCTGAATATATTTAAATTAAAGCCCGTTAGTGTCGATTGCAGTGCCATCTAACTAGTAGTACTAGTTATGGTCATACTACCGTATTCCTGGAAAAGGCTGAATCAAGATTTCACAATGAATGTCCAGAACATGAGTAATGACGAGCGCTGGAGAGTGACAGTAGATAAAAGTGTTGTGTGAAAATAGTCCTGACCAGTGTACTGGTGGCTGCGTGATGCTCGGTACACCGGTCACGACTATTTTAACAGAATACTCATGGCTACTGTTTCCATCGCTTGTCATGAGTCGTGTAATGAAAACAATAACTGTTGTATTGTCACATTAATTGTGAATGCGAAAGCTCGATTCGACATTTTCCAGGAATATGGTAGTATAACCATAAATGGTACTAGCTAGCTAGTTGGCTTGTGAAAATATTTGCTACTACTGCTAGCTAGTCTTCTACAAACAGTATCTCAACATTGTTAAAGGGACATTTTAAGATTTCCTCCTGCGCTGTTATGATCATAATACAGCTGTCATAACAACCAATGATGTGGTCAAAACCCAAAATGGAAGGTCAATACAGCATTGTTTGAGTATTTGTAAATAAACAATGAATATACTGTATATGATGCACATCTCATTGCATCCTATAACTCCATTTATGAATTTGACAGGTTAGACTCTCATCTGCCAGTTCACCAAACAAAGTGGCAGGGTCAGGTTGTTGAAATGATAGCTTGGGCCTTTAAGTTAAACAATATCAGATGAAATAGCCAAAGCTACTAGCCAGCTATCAGCTTTCAAATGGCATTGATCAGCAAGAGGTTGATTAACAAATACAGCAGCACAAAGTTATTGGGCATCAATTCTTTGCCATGTCTAGACACCGAAACCAATCCCAATTAGTTTGTTTTTCAATGGTGTGTTGTCGGTGTGGGTGAATGTGTGCTGTCTTGTTTTCTACAGCCTTTGATTATGGCTTCTTGCTGCACACAAGTGACGAGGTCACCGCCACCATGGCCCTGAATGAGTACCTGAGCTCCCGCAGCTACCTGGCTGGGTTCAGCCCCTCTCGGGCGGACCAGGAGGCCTTTGAGCTCCTGCACAGGCCCCCGGCCCCGCAGCACGTGCACGCTCTGCGTTGGTACAGGCACATAGCAGCCCTGCAGCGGGACACCCCCAGCCCAGATAGCAGCAGTGAGTAGAGTCCAGGGCCCATGGCCTGGACAGGATAGGGATGCTCCCCTTAGACTAGAGTAGCCCACTGCATAAGGGCAGTCATGGCATCCCCCCCCCCCTAGACTAGACCAATAGTGCATGGTTACTTTGGATTGTTGGAATGTCGGCTATAGTAAGGTTAGCTTTTTCAATTGCCAATGAAATTAATGCCATTCTTCTAGCTATGATCAGGCGTCCCGGATGTATTTGAATCGGGGATGGGCACCTTTGATGGTGGTGAGGGACACAAAAAAACGGAACTCCTCATGAGGGGCTGGAGTGGCTCGTGGGTAAAGGTTGATTTTCGCTTTCACAATGAATGTGACCTTTCACTGCACCTATCTAGTGTAGGTGACAATACAACGTTTGTTCTTTTTTTTTTTTTTTTATGTCCAGAACATGAGTCATGACAAACGCTGGAGACTTTGACAGTAGCTATGAGTATTCTGTGAAAATAGTCCTGACCGTTGTGCTGGTGGCTGCGTGATGCTCGGTACACCGGTCACGACTATTTTCACAGAATACTCGTAGCTACTGTCTCCAGCGCTTGTCATGACTCATGTTCTAAAAAATAAATATGTTTTATTGTCACACACAACGGATGGTTGCAGTGAAATGTGACATTCATTGTGAAAGCGAAAGCTCAATTCAACCTTTTTCCAGGAATATGGTAGTACAACAATAAATGGTACTAGCTGGTCACTTTAGATTCAGACTTATGGCGATACCCTTGTGATCTGCTGACAGCCCCTCATTGGCATGATTAGCATTTTGGAATCATTGAAATCTGTAATGTTTTATTTTTTATTTTTTTTGTCCTGTATTCTTTTGTCAACAGTGTTAAAGGCTAGTGGCAGGAGGACCACCGTTTTTTGTTGATTAATTTGAGTATTTCCCAGCCCTGATTTTTCCCATCACACCTGTGTTCCTTCCTGTGTGGGTTTTGTGTTTGTTTGTGACACGCACCTTGAGGGCTAGCTAGTGTGTTGCTTTCCACCCCTCCCCCCACGCAAACTAGGCCTACTGTTAGCAGGCCTGCAGCGTTGATGAAGGCCCACCGACTGCATTGTGTGCTGTGCTCTGGAGACCAGGGCCCAGATTCACAAAACCTTCCTAAGAATACATTTCTTAAGAAAATTACGTTTTTGTGTAAGAAGTGTTTTGTGAATCTGGGCCGGGGTGGGGTGTTATCATAGCGGTGACTTGCATACCCTCAGACAGTTGCCCGCTCAAATCACCACTCAAAATGCCTCAAACGTTTTAAATGGGGAATCCAGATATTTGACGGAATTCAATCATTTGCCTGACCTTAAATGTGACACCATTTAACAGCATACCCTCTTCAGAGAAAAGTTTGACTAATGTTCTTATAAAATGTGTCCTGTGTTTTTTTAGTAAAGGGAAAGCGGGTCCAGCCCCCCTGGTCTGCCCCAGCCGGGTCCAACCTGCCAAAGCTGAGACTCTACAACAGCCTCACACGCACCAAGGTGACATTTTTACCTTCTTTTGTTTTGCTTGTTTCAGAGCCCTTTTGAATGGCTGAATCCTTATGATCAAATAGGAAAGAAGGACAATGAATGTCAATGACCGCATAAAGGTTTAGATTTTGATCCCATCTCTGTAGCTCAGTTGGTAGAGCATGGCAATTGTGACGCCAGGGTAGTGGGTTCGATTCCCGGGACCACCCATACGTAAAATGTATGCATGCATGACTGTAAGTCGCTTTGGGAAAAAAAGCGTCTGCTAAATGGCATTGACTATTATTAATACCGTAGTGTTATTATTGCAGGAGCTGTTTGTTCCCCAGAATGGAAACAAGGTGCTGTGGTACTGCTGCGGACCCACTGTCTATGATGCCTCTCACATGGGACATGCCAGGTAAAGTTCAGTTCAGGAAGTAACAAGACTAGCAGTTTGACAGCCATACCTCGCCACAGAGCGGTTTAGTCCAACAGGTTTAGTCCAATAGTCACAAATAGAAGAAGAAAACAGAAATATGTCAGTGCAGGTGAGGTTGCAAACCTGATAAGGACTTACAACTCACCTAACTGGCATTTCAATTACTTTAAAGGTGCCATATGGAACTTTTTGGTTGACCTGACAAATTCACATAGAAATGTGTGTTTATAGATCTGTAATTCTCATTGAAAGCATGTCTAATAAGAGGTAGATCTGTTCTATGTGTGCTATTTCTATGCTTCCCGTTCTAAAGTTTAGTTTTTGCGTCTTTTACTTTCGGTTTTGTACACCAGCTGAAAATACAACATTTTTGGTTATGGAGAATATATTTCACAGCGGTTTAGATGGTACAATGAGTCTCTACACTATATTTGCTTGTTTTGTCACATAAACTGAAATTAGGCAAACTATTAGAATTTGAGCAACCAGTAAATGGTGGAGTGATTTCTGCATAGTGCATCTTTAATGATGACGTTTTGATAATTACATTTTTATGGAACAGACGGTAACAAGGGTCATACTTTCCTGACTCATAACTGTTCTTGAAAAGAATAGTCTAGAACTAAGACTATTTCCTGCTGTAGAACGTTCAAATCAGTTTAAATTTGAATGTCGAGATGTGTGTTCAAATCTGTGTGTCCAAATCAAATGATTGATTCCTTTGTTTTCCAGATCTTACATATCTTTCGATATCCTCCGAAGGATACTGATGAACTATTTCAAATATGACGTGTTCTACTGCATGAACATCACTGACATAGATGACAAGGTAACCAGCAATGAAGCAGTGATTGTACAAAACAACATATTGTGCCCTTCTGTTGTGCAAACTGAATGGTTGGCTGAACGGTTAGTGATAATTTCTCTGTCTGTCAGATCATCAGGCGGGCCAGACAGAACTACCTCCTGGAACAGTACAGGGAGAAGAAGCCAGCGGTTGCCCAGATACTGCAGGATGTCCTTAGTGCCAGAGGGGTAAGACATCAAACTTCTATAGTTTCTATAAAGTTCATGACACTTTACAGGTGTGGCTGAGTGATTGGTCATCTGTTGAACAGTGTTTAGCATGTAGCTTAGTGGTTAAGAGCGTTGTGCCAGTAACCGAAAGGTCACTGGTTCTAATCCCCGAGCCGACTAGGTGAAAAATCTGCCGATATGCCCTTGAGCAAGGCACTTAACCCTAATTGCTCCTGTAAGTCGCTCTGGATAAGAGTGTCTGCTAAATGACTAAAAAATAAATAAAAATAAAATGTCCTGGGTATACTTTCAGGTTCTAAAGTTCACCCCTGTGTGGTGGGTGGGTGCAAATGAACCAGTCACATATATATATATATATATAGAGAGAGAGTGGTGAACTTTGGCGCTGGATGCCACATTACCACCTCAAAACATTCCATTCACTCCATATATATCATTTGCAGCCCTTCCAGGCCAAGCTGGCCGAGACCACAGACCCAGACAAGAAACAGATGCTGGAGAGGCTGGACTCTGCCGTCTCTGCTGCCCTGGGACCCCTGCAGGGGGCGGTGGAGAGCAAGGCTGGGGAGGCTGACATACAACGCCTGGCTCAGGTAAGATTTCCTCCCTGCTGTGCAACATGAATCTCTATGGCTCCTGATAAGTCAAATACACTTCCAGATGTTTGGACTGAGCTAGAAAGTCAAGTCACATTTTATTGTCTCGACACAGTCCAGTGGAGGCTGCTGAGGGGATGGCTCATAATAATGGCCGGAATTACATTTTTTATTTAACCAGGTAAGCCAGTTGAGAACAAGTTCTCATTTACAACTGCAAATGGATGGAGCAAATGGAATGGCATCAAACACCTGGAATCCAAGTGTTTGACGTACTTGATACCATTCCACTGATTCCGCTCCAGTCATTACCACGAGCCCCGTCCTCCCCAATTAAGTTGCAACCAACCAACCTCCTGTGAGACAATTTTACGAAAAAGAAAACAACATAACAGAAGTCAAATGTGTTCTTTTTTTGAAGGTGTTACTGGAGGAGGCCAAAGACCTGCTGTCTGATTGGTTGGATGCTCAGTTTGGCAGTCAAGTGACCGAGAACTCCATATTCTCTCTTCTTCCAAAGTTCTGGGAAGGGGAGTACCACAAGGACATGGACGCCTTGAATGTAGGTGGAAGCGCACGCAACTCGTATAACGTTCATATTTATAATGAATTGTTAATAGTATTTTACTATGAACTTTTCTAGTGTCAATGCTCCTTATCAGAGGAGCACACATAACTATCATGTCACATGACCTGAATTTTTACCTTTTTATTGAAAGCTTTTTTTATCAAACTGTCCCCTTTTCGTTCTGTCAGATGGTCCAGTACCATCCTCTGATAATGATAATAATAATGATGATAATGATCCTCTGATAATTGCTTCTTATTTCTGGATAAAACACAGGATCAAATATTATTTCACATGATTGTGCAAAAACACGGGGCCCTATGACATAAACCATGCAGTAATGTAACATTTAATATTTCTAATTGTTAATCATATTTTACTATTAAAATTACTACTTTTCTAGTGCCAATCTGATGATGATTGGTAAATCACTGATTTCCCCACCTGTTCTGTGTGCAACCCCCAGGTCCTTCCCCCAGACGTACTCACCCGGGTCAGCGAGTACTGCCCAGAGATCGTGGACTTTGTGAAGAAGATCCTAGACAATGGCTTTGGGTAAGGGAGAAATTGTCTGTGTTATCAGTCAGGCCCCCCTCCTCTATATATAGTTTTAAAACAAGTCTTTGTTCATCTCTCTCTCACTCGGGTTATTTGTCTTTTCCTGACGGCAGGTACGAGTCCAACGGTTCAGTTTATTTTGACACAGCCAAGTTTGACACCAGCCAGAAGCATGCGTACGGCAAGCTGGTACCTGAAGCGGTCGGTGACATGAAAGCTTTGCAGGAGGGAGAGGGTAATAACAAGGATAATATCAATCATTTATAATGCGCTTTAAAAAACAAAGGGCTACAATGTATGTGAGTCATTGGTTGTCCACTGTGGCCTGCAGGAGACCTGAGTGTCTCGGCAGACCAGCTCAGTGAGAAGAGGTCGCAGAATGACTTCGCCCTGTGGAAGGCCTCTAAGCCGGGGGAGCCGTCCTGGGACTCGCCCTGGGGAAAGGGACGGCCAGGCTGGCATATCGAATGTTCCGCTATGGCTGGTTCCATCTTGGGAGAATCCATGGACATCCACGGGGGAGGGTTTGACCTCAGATTCCCCCATCACGATAATGAGTTGGCTCAGTCCGAGGTAAGGTTTTTTTTTAGTCTCAAGTGATCTGTTTCTATGACATGGACGGTGGTCCGTTTTGTGCACTCCCAAGTGTGCACTTGTTCACTCCCCCTCTAGGATTTGAAAGCATTGGAAGGCGTGAGCATGGGCTATAGTAGCAGCATATTTCTTACTCCAGTTCATTCCTTATAAGTCCACAAGGGCAAGTGAATGAGTGCACACTTCGGGGAGAAGGGTAGGGAATTGGAACGCAACCGTAGTATTCGAGTGGAATAACAAGCAGGATACTTGGTCCACGCAGGCTTACTTTGAGAACGATCACTGGGTTCGCTACTTCCTGCACACTGGTCACCTGACCATCGCAGGTTGCAAGATGTCCAAATCTCTCAAGAACTTCATCACCATCAAGGATGCCCTGGCAAAGAACACAGGTGAAGAGACTTCTCAGTAGGCACAAAAACAATGGCTTATTGTTATGTCAATGTGGGTGTCAGGAGTATTTGCGTGCGTGCGTGGCGTCTGCGTGCAAGGTAACAGCTGTTCTCTGTGTTCCCCTCAGCTCGGCAGCTCCGTCTAGCCTTCCTGATGCATTCCTGGAAGGACACCCTGGATTACTCCCCCAACACCATGGAGTCAGCTGTCCACTATGAGAAATTCCTGAATGTAAGTGATATAGCCCAGGGGTGCACCTCTATAGTTTTAAAGGGGTGTAGTTTGACATGTTGGCAGCTAAGCCCTTTTATGTCACTGTGTGCAGTTTGAAGGTAGTTTCCTGGAGCCCAGGGCCTGCGTTATGGGCGGGTCTTAGAGGGGCCTGGCCCGCCCTACCGTACCTCCTTGCCTGTCTAAAATCAAATATTTCAATATTGATTATTTATTTGACCGAGATGGACGCTGACAAGCATCCGAGCGAGCGAAACAGCGCCCCTCTGTCTCAGTATGTGTAGCCCATGTATCTGATGCTATCTGGCCAAAAAGAGCATAACATGTCATCATTGTTTGGGCCAGACCCCATCAGATACATGGGCTACATATAGTAAGACAGAGGTGCTGCTTCGCTCGCTCGGATGCTTTCTCCGGTCAGATGGTTTCAGACACTTGTGAATTGAAGGAAAGTTGGCCGGTGCACTGTTCGGATGCTGTAATTATTTTACTTCTGCTCTTTTTTTTCTCAACACTTTTTTTGTTGTTGTTTTATTTTTACTCTTTTTGTTAAAAATAAATGCACTGTTGGTTAAGGGCTGTAAGTAAGCATTTCACTGTAATGTCTGCACCTGTTGTATTCGGCGCATGTGACCAATAACATTTGATTTGATTTAATTATTTGGGACGAACGTACGAAGGTAACTTACTTTTTGAAGTGATTTGTTTGACAATTGGATGAAAACATCATGACTGATTTTGTGTTCATGCCACATTAAAAGGTAATACATGTTTACAGTTAAATGACATGTCTTTACTATAAAACCCGTAAAAAAAAAAAAAAAATGACATGCCATACTCTTTTTGGCCAGATAGCGTCAGATACATGGGCTACACATACTGAGACAGAGGGGCGCTGTTTCGCTCGCTCGGATACTTCTTGGCGTGCATCTCGGTCAAATAAATTGTGGAAGTCCAAATGCCTGTCCAACTGATTCATTCTGGCGCCGGCCCTGACTGAGCCATTGCCAACTAGCGTTAGCGCAATGACTGGAAGTCTACAGGAACAGCTAGCATGTTCGTGTAGGAGTGTTTTATTGTCATTGAATAGTTTTGTTTTCTTCTTCTATCCGGCTCGAAGGACTCAGTGCACCTGTTCGAGTCCGCTGACCACGAGGTTCTTCTTCCTCTCCTCACAGGAGTTTTTCCTCAACGTCAAAGACATTCTCAGAGCTCCCTGTGACATCACCGGACAGTTTGAGAAGTGGGAGGCAGCCGAGATGGAGCTCAACGAGAGGTGAGGGGAGAAACGTTACGAGCCTGGTGTTAACGATCAGGTTTGGTAATGATGCCTTTCGTTATGTGGTCGTTAAAGTCACTTGGCGCCTGGCCTGGAGTTACCTTTTTTGAAACCTCTAACGAGGCATGGCACACTAAAATCTATACATCTGAAGTCTTCATTTAAAAAAACATTTTTAGTCATTTAGCAGACGCTCTTATCCAGAGCGACTTACAGTTAGTGCATACATTATTTGATTTTTGTCATACCCCCCCGTGGGAATCGAACCCACAACCCTGGCGTTGCAAACGCCATGCTCTACCAACTGAGCTACATCCCTGCCGGCCATTCCCTCCCCTACCCTGGACGACGCTGGGCCAATTGCGCGCCGCCCCATGGGTCTCCCGGTCGCGGCCGGCTACGACAGAGCCTTCAATAAGGTTTCAGTGGTTCAAGCTTCATAACAGAATTTTTGTAAAGAGTGCTGATGTAACCTTAGTAGTCGTTTGTCATTCCATGTCATGTTTTATGACAACCCTGTGTTGCAGGTGTGAGGGAGTCCTCAAATAAAGTACCTCTTCATCATGTGCTCTGAATGACTGCCCCCTGTAGGCAGCTCACTGTGTAGACTAGAGAGTAAACCCCGCCCACTCCTCCATCGACCGTCTGTGTAGTTTCTATGAGGGTAAACCCCGCCCACTCCTCCATTGTCCCTGTCTGTGTAGTTTCTATGAGTAAACCCCGCCCACTCCTCCATTATCCCTGTCTGTGTAGTTTCTATGAGTAAACCCCGCCCACTCCTCCATTGACCCTGTCTGTGTAGTTTCTATGAGTAAACCCCGCCCACTTCTCCATTGTCCCTGTCTGTGTAGTTTCTATGAGGGTAAACCCCGCCCACTCCTCCATTGACCCTGTCTGTGTAGTTTCTATGAGTAAACCCCTCCCACTCCTCCATTGACCCTGTCTGTGTAGTTTCTATGAGTAAACCCCGCCCACTCCTCCATTGACCCTGTCTGTGTAGTTTCTATGAGGGTAAACCCCGCCCACTCCTCCACTGTCCCTGTCTGTAGTTTCTATGAGAGGAAGGCAGCAGTCCATGAGGCGCTGTGTGACAACGTGGACACGCGCAGCACCATGGAGGAGATGAGGTTGCTGGTGACCCAGAGCAACACCTACATAGCCAGCAGGAAGAGCTCCAAGCTGCAGCCCAACCGCATGCTGATGAAGAGCATCGCTCTCTACCTGACTGACATGCTCAAGGTGAGGGAGAGCTTGTGCAGCATACCAGGGGGTGTATTCATTAATTGCACACTGTTGCAAAATGTTTTGCACCATAGCAAGACGTTTTGCAACCAAAAATGAGTTTCTATTGGACAAATTCAGTCCCCTCCCTCTTTCATTACGTTTGGTTCCTAGTAAATACATCCCAGTATTACACTCACAAGACTAGAGCTGAAGTCTGCTGTGCAAGATAAACCCATTTGAATGAGCCATCTCATGACAAAACAACGGTGCCATCACATAAATCTTGTGAATACATTCAGTATTAAAAATGACAAGCGATGTAGAAAGTGAAAACGGGTCACGTGATATTTACACCACTGTAGCTAAGCGGTAAGATAGAAACCTGTTCAGTCCTTTTACTGATCAGGAGACCACATCCTTTTGTTCTGATCCATTTCTCTAACCCTGTCTGTGTTGTAGACCTTTGGGGCCATTGAAGGGTCAGAGCCTATTGGATTCCCAGTGGGAGGAGATGGTCAGCATGTGGATGTAAGTATTGAGCTGGAGATACCAGGTTGCTTCTTGGCAGTCGAGGTGCTTTCAACATGATCTACTGTTAGGATTAGCCACTTTTCAACATGCTCTACTGTTGGGATTAGCCACTTTTCAACATGATATACTGTTGGGATTAGCCACCTTTCAAAATGCAATACTGTTGGGATTAGCCACCTTTCAAAATGCTATACTGTTGGGATTAGCCACCTTTCAACATGATATACTGTTGGGATTAGCCACCTTTCAACATGCTATACTGTTAGGATTAGCCACCTTTCAAAATGCAATACTGTTGGTAATTAGCCACCTTTCAACATGATATACTGTTGGGATTAGCCACCTTTCAAAATGCAATACTGTTGGGATTAGCCACCTTTCAAAATGCAATACTGTTGGGATTAGCCACCTTTCAAAATGCTATACTGTTGGGATTAGCCACCTTTCAACATGATATACTGTTGGGATTAGCCACCGTTCAAAATGCTATACTGTTGGGATTAGCCACCTTTCAAAATGCAATACTGTTGGGATTAGCCACCTTTCAACATGATATACTGTTGGGATTAGCCACCTTTCAACATGATATACTGTTGGGATTAGCCACCTTTCAAAATGCAATACTGTTGGGATTAGCCACCTTTCAACATGATATACTGTTGGGATTAGCCACCTTTCAACATGATATACTGTTGGGATTAGCCACCTTTCAAAATGCTATACTGTTGGGATTAGCCACCTTTCAACATGATATACTGTTGGTATTAGCCACCTTTCAAAATGCTATACTGTTGGGATTAGCCACCTTTCAACATGCTATACTGTTAGGATTAGCCACCTTTCAAAATGCAATACTGTTGGTAATTAGCCACCTTTCAACATGATATACTGTTGGGATTAGCCACCTTTCAAAATGCAATACTGTTGGTAATTAGCCACCTTTCAACATGATATACTGTTGGGATTAGCCACCTTTCAAAATGCAATACTGTTGGGATTAGCCACCTTTCAAAATGCTATACTGTTGGTGATTTGCATCCTTTCAACATGCTACACTGTTGGGATTAGCCACTTTTCAACATGCTACACTGTTGGAATTAGCCACTTTTCAACATGATATACTGTTGGGATTAGCCACCTTTCAACATGCTACGCTGTTGGTGATTAGCCACCTTTCAACATGATACACTGTTGGGATTAGCCACCTTTCAACATGATACACTGTTGGGATTTGCCACCTTTCAACATGATACACTGTTGGGGATTAGCCACCTTTCAACATGCTACACTGTTGGGGATTAGCCACCTTTCAACATGCTACACTGTTGGGATTAGCCACCTTTCAACATGCTACACTGTTGGGATTAGCCACCTTTTAACATGCTACACTGTTGGGATTAGCCACCTTTCAACATGCTACACTGTTGGGATTAGCCACCTTTCAACATGCTACACTGTTGGGATGAGCCACTTTTCAACATGCTACACTGTTGGGATGAGCCACTTTTCAACATGCTACACTGTTGGGATTAGCCACCTTTCAACATGCTACACTGTTGGGATTAGCCACCTTTCAACATGCTACACTGTTGGGATTAGCCACCAGCATCTCTCCTCAGAGTTTGTAGTGGTCCTCTGTAGCTCAGTATGGCGCTTGCAACGCCAGGATAGTGTGTTTGATTCCCGGGATCACCCATATGTATGCATGCATGACTAAATCACTTTGGATTTTAAAATAAATCCTATTGTTGTTATTATATCCGTGTTCTCGTAGACGTTGCGATTCTGTGTAAGTTTCCACTCAAGCTAACTGAGGCTGCTTGCAGATGGAGAACACGGTGATGCCCTATCTGAAGGTGCTGTCAGACTTCAGAGAATCCGTTCGCAAAATCGCCAGAGAACAGAACGGTAAATACTTCCTACCAAGTTATTCAAAGAAAAATGCCATTTAACACGGTTGCCTGCTGCTGGAGATGTGAGGATTGTAGCCGTGGTGACCGACTCTGTCTGTGTTCTCAGTGACAGAGGTGCTACAGCTGTGTGACGGGGTCCGTGATGACACCTTACCTGAGCTGGGGGTGCGTCTAGAAGATCATGAAGGTAAAGCCACTGACCACAATATGTACACACACACACACACACACACACACACACACTGCTTTTTATAGATCAACAAAAACTAGTAGCAGCCAGAGTCGTGACTGTGTTATCTTGTCGTTGTTAGGCCTTCCCACGGTGGTGAAGCTGGTGGATAAAGAAACGCTCCTGAGGGAGAAGAATGAGAAAAAGAAGATGGAGGACGAGAAGAAGATCAAAAAAGAGGAGGCTGCCAAGAAGAAGCAGGAGCAGGAGGTTAGTAGGACCCTAGAGGTAGAGAAACAAGTCCTCCATGGCCATGTCCGTGCTAAAACGGGTTATATACATCTAGACTCCTTACTTTTATTTCGTATTATTTTATATTGTATTTTTTTGTGATTTTTATTTTTTTGGTATTCTTTCTTAAAACTGCATTGTTGGTTAAGGGCTTGTAAGTAAGCATTTCACTGTAAGGTCTACACCTGTTGTATTCGGCGCATGTGACAAATTACATTTAAATTTGATTTTATATATATATATATGGTAGGACCACTGTCTTCCGAGTCCGCCACTAACTGATCTGAGAGCAGTAATAATGTTATCAGCCTCGTGTCTAGATGTAGGTATATTGATGTGTCCCCTCTGCTAACTGATCTGAGAGCAGTAATACTGATGTTACCAGCCTCGTGTCTAGATGTAGGTATATTGATGTGTCTCTGTTCATGGTTGTTTCATCACAGTTGGCCAAACTGGCAAAGATGAAAATCTCCCCATGTGATATGTTCCGCTCTGAAACAGACAAGTATTCCTGCTTTGATGAAACGGTAAATATAAACCAGTTGTAACCTCCTTGATATCTTCAGGCTACAAGGCTTTATTGAATATCAAGTGTTTTAACAGCCGTGTTCTCCTCCAACAGGGTTTCCCTACGCTTGATGTGGAGGGGAAGGACATCAGTAAGGGACAGGCCAAGAAGCTGCGGAAACTCTACGAGGCCCAGGAGAAACTGCACCAAGCGTATCAGAATGGCTGCTGAGAGTCCTGGGTCACGTTCAGTTGCCAAACGTTCTCGAACGCTGCAGATAGTGATGCCGCTATTGGCGCCGACGTGATTCCTTAATCTACACGTCAGAGAAGCATGTTTGTTCCACATAGCATATTTCTATCTGAACGTTCCAAAACGTTGCGTCCTGCTGAACGTGCCACTGGAGGACGCTGCTCCGCCCCTCCGCCCATAGCAACGGTTCTGTCCTCATATGTCGTTATTCAGTTCCTCCAATAATTTCTTTGCTTGCTAAATCAACAATTTCCTGCATATTATGTGAAGGCTTGCAAATTTGACCAATCACTGCATTATGTTCGCATAAAGCAGTCAAATCATCGGAATATTATCGCATAACATTTTCCCATCACCACAGTACAAAAAGTGCTCGCAATTTCAACCAATCATCTCACATCACCACATAATAGGGTTCAATCAAGCCACACGTCCAAAAAAACGTTTTCCTTCATCAGCGCATTTTCGTGACAAAATTGGACTAAATCATTGTATATTGCCATGCAAAATGCCAGACTTGCAGCAGCAAAATCAAGCATTTTTTTCTCCAGGAAATACCACCAAAAAAAATCACTGCGAATTCCTGGAGGGACTGAGTATTGGTGACACTGAGGCCAGAGAGACACTGGGTGTGTTTCAATTGTCTTAAGAATGGTCTCCTCGCCTTTATCAGGTGAAGAGATGAAACCGCATTAGACTATTGAGGTGCATCCACTCTCCCAGTGTTGTAAAACCTTGGCACTAAACCTGGGTTCCTTTGCACTGCACTCCATGGGGACACTTAAAGGGTTGGTTCAATCAAAATCAGTAATTGATTCATTTCTTATTTTGTGATTGACCGCAACTACGGTTCGGATTCAGTTACTTTCCTACAGCTACCACTGGCTAATATTGGTATTGATAACCTCAGATTCACCTGTTTTAAGCTTTAACTAAATTGCGTGCCAAAATGAACTTCGCGTAAAACCACGTCTGGGGGTCATCGATAGAGATGCTAATGTTAGTCTGTGGTTGCTTTAGCAAAGTAATAATAACCTACTATTTGTAGTTGTGGTCACTCCCTGGCCCGAAGACAACCTGCAAGCTGAAAACGTTATGACCTTTGGGTGAACTATCCCTGTAGGCAACAGTTTGTCTATTCAAAGGGGAAATGAGACCTCTGAAACCCTGTTGGCTTTGGCTTCCATGTGCTGTAGATTGACTCTAGTCACACAATGCTAGTTTTGGCTCTCCACTGCAAAGTGCTATTCACAGTGCTGTTATTGGTTGGCAGCGTGTCATACAGCCGTCCATTGAGGTTTCATTTCCCTCTTCCCCATCGTGACTGCATATCATTCCTTTTGTATTCTGATATTATGACTGAGGACAGTGACGTTGATAGATGAAGTTGAATTAATGCACAATTGCAATGCAGAGATGATTACAGAAAAATATGTTACAGAGGCCTTCTTGGGTTTTTTGGTCTTTTTATGTGACAAAATAACATGCTTTGAGCAGGTGTTAGGCTTGTTACAACAATCGATAGCAGAGAGGGATGAGACATCTTGATAGGAATATGGAATGTGAGACTTTGAAGAAGAAAAAAAAAAGATTTTAAACCAAAAATGTATTTTGTATCTTCAGTTTTTGAAATGGTTGAACAAATATTAAATTGAGATTCCATAGCGCTAACAACTACAGCAGTGACCATCTACTAGTTACCAAAAGATGGGTTTATTGCCCACACACACCTTCTGTTCAACAGAAACACAAAAATCACATCTGCAGAATCAACAAAGGATTTAATATTTAAGTGGCATCTCCAGTAAGCAAATGTTACTGTTTAGTGAACAGCAAATCACAAGTACAGTATTCAAATATACAATATACTGTATATTTCACATTTTAAAGACAATATAAGCTGACGGCAGTATACACTGAACAAAAATAAACGCAACATGTCAAGTGTTGGTCCCATGTTTCATGAGCTGAAATAAAAGATCACAGAAATGTTCCATACACACAAAAAGCTTATTTCTCACAAATTAGTTTACATCCCTGTTTGTGAGCATTTCTCCTTTGCCAAGATAATCCATCCACCTGACAGGTGTGGCATATCAAGAAGCTGATTAAACAGCATGATCATTACACAGGTGCACCTTGTGCTGGGGACAAAAAGCCTCTCTAAAATGTGCAGTTTTGTCACACAACACAATGCCACAGATGTCTCAAGTTTTGAGGGAGCGTGCAATTGGCAAGCTGACTGCATGAATGTCCACCAGAGCTGTTGCCAGATAATTGCATGTTAATTTCATTTTATCGATGGCAATTTAAATGCACAAATATACCATGATGAGATCCTGAGGCCCATTGTCGTGCCATTCATCCGCTGCCATCACCTCATGTTTCAGCATGATAATGCACGGCCACATGTCACAAGGATCTCTACACAACTCCTGGAAGCTGAAAATGGCCCAGTTCTTCTATGGCCTGCATACTCACCAGACATGTCACCCATTGAGCATGTTTGGGATGCTCTGGATCGACGTGTACGACAACGTGTTCCAGTTCTCGCCAATATCCAGCAACTTCACTCAGCCATTGAAGAGGAGTGGGACAACATTCCACAGGCCACAATCAACAGCCTGATCAACTCTATGAGAAGGAGACGTGTCACGCTGCATGAGGCAAATGGTGGTCACACCAGATACTGACTGGTTTTCTGATCCACGCCCCTACTTTTTTTTTAAGGTATATGTGACCAACAGATGCATATCTGTATTCCCAGCCATGTGAAATCCATAGATTAGGGCCTAATTTATTTATTTCAATTTACTGATTTCCTTATATGAACTGTAACTCAGTAAAATCTATGAAAATGTTGCATTTATATTTTTGTTCAGTATACAAATATAATTGAATTCTGATAATACAAAATTATATTTAGGTCACTTTAAAATGCCCTCTGTATTTAAGTCCGTGGAATGTCATTCTTTGTGCTCATCTTTGCTGCTGTCCATGTTCCTAAGCATAAACACAAACACTACCATGTTCACAACAAACTGGATGAAGCCAAAAGAGGCCACTCCGTAGTTCTGGTACAAGAAGCCTCCAATCGTGGGCCCGATGGTGCGAAGCAGAGACTGCACAGAGGCACACAGCCCCAGCATCGTGCCTGCAGAAGAGTGAAGAGAACCAATCAGAAAAATGTCTAGAGCAAACAGACAGAAGTTGCACTTAAATGCTCAACCGTTTCTTTTCGAATGTTACGACAACACCAGTGTGACTCTCCCTCGGAAGGTGGCAAAGTTTTTTTTATTTTTTTTAAGTTAGGTTAGGCAATGATTTACTGTTTAACTGATGCCCCGCTTCACATTTCTCAAAATACGTGTTCGAAGCTCTTAATTGTCTCACCGGTGTCTGAGGAAGGCACAGTCTTTGTCAGCATGCTGTCAGTGATGACGTTGAACACGCTGAGAGCGAACATCATGGGGAGGACGATGATGCAGAACTGGAACACGTTAGCCATGAAGGCCTGCCAAGGAGAGAACAAACCGTTAACCTTAAGAGCAAGATCAAAGGTTTTACAACAGGGTCATATTCATTAGGCACCAAACGGAAGGAAAAACGACTGAAACGGAGGAACTATGTGAACCTGTCCAAGTGCTGTTATTTTTTTATTTATTTTTCTTTAGTTTTGCTGCGGTGCGCCCTAATGAATTTATATACAACCCTGCATTTATCACAAGATGAAATGAATCCTCTGTACCTGAGCCAAGCCCACCAGACTTGACATGCCGATGGAGAGGAGAAGCAGTGAGTTCTCAGAGTACCTTGCTGTCAGCCGGCCAATCACTCCTCCTTGGATGACCTGGAAAAATGAGACCAAAGAAGGTAATTTCTCACCAGAGTTGCTCTATAAAATTCTGTTCCCACAAGGGAAGGGATTGGATATCCTGGAGATTTCAGGAGAATTTAGCCAATCTAAACTTTTAATTACTGTAAATACATCCTGTTGTCCTAACCAGGAATATAGTGGTCAAATAATGTGGTGAACACTGATCGCCAGTCAAGCTGACGCACAAACAACTTCATCGCTCATTTATCATCATCGGGGCAAAATACTACAAAATAAAAAGGGTCTAGAGGCACAATGAGTGTATAAAAGAAACAAACTAACACTCACCTTTTCTTACTAGCACTGACTTAGCTGATAACTACTTTACTGAGGAAAGATTTACTTACTATGACTGATATGTGGTTGTCCCACCTGGCTATCTTAAGATGACTGCACTAACTAAGTCGCTCTGGATAAGAGTGTCTGCTAAATATAATGGAAGTGTCTCTGAATAAGAGTGTCTGCTAAATGACTAAATATAATGGAAGTGTCTCTGGATAAGAGTGTCTGCTAAATGACTAAATATAATGGAAGTGTCTCTGGATAAGAGTGTCTGCTAAATGACTAAATATAATGGAAGTGTCTCTGGATAAGTGTGTCTGCTAAATGACTAAATATAATGGAAGTGTCTCTGGATAAGAGCGGCTGCTAAATGACTAAATATAATGGAAGTGTCTCTGGATAAGAGTGTCTGCTAAATGACTAAATATAATGGAAGTGTCTCTGGATAAGAGCGTCTGCTAAATGACTAAATATAATGGAAGTGTCTCTGGATAAGAGCGTCTGCTAAATGACTAAATATAATGGAAGTGTCTCTGGATAAGAGTGTCTGCTAAATGACTAAATATAATGGAAGTGTCTCTGGATAAGAGTGTCTGCTAAATGACTAAATATAATGGAAGTGTCTCTGAATAAGAGTGTCTGCTAAATGACTAAATATAATGGAAGTGTCTCTGGATAAGAGTGTCTGCTAAATGACTAAATATAATGGAAGTGTCTCTGGATAAGAGTGTCTGCTAAATGACTAAATATAATGGAAGTGTCTCTGAATAAGAGTGTCTGCTAAATGATTTAATATAATGGAAGTGTCTCTGAATAAGAGTGTCTGCTAAATGACTAAATATAATGGAAGTGTCTCTGAATAAGAGTGTCTGCTAAATGACTAAATATAATGGAAGTGTCTCTGGATAAGAGCGGCTGCTAAATGACTAAATATAATGGAAGTGTCTCTGGATAAGAGCGGCTGCTAAATGACTAAATATAATGGAAGTGTCTCTGGATAAGAGCGGCTGCTAAATGACTAAATATAATGAAAGTGTCTCTGGATAAGAGCGGCTGCTAAATGATTTAATGTAAGTGTCGTGAGCATCCCTGCTCCATACCATTGACACGATCCCAAAGTAGGCCATCAGGTATCCATTCTGCTGTGGCTCCAGCTGGAAGAAGTTCATGGCGATAACAGAGAACATGACCTGAAAGATACCTGAGACAGAATCCCTAGAGGTTGTTAAAAAGGACTCAATGCAAACACAGACACACTAAAAAGACAATAACGTGTTAAACGCTGAACATTGGTTTATTAAGATTGTTAAACGCTGAACATTGGTTTATTAAGATTGTTAAACGCTGAACATTGGTTTATTAAGATTGTTAAACGCTGAACATTGGTTTGCGTAACGCGTGCATAAATGCTATTCTCCAAATAAAATAGGTATGTGAACTGTGTTAAGTGCTTTTTCCCTTCACTACATCACTGGTTACAGTTCTATACTGACACGTTCATGCTAAGTGATTAGTTCTCCCTCAGATGAGTCTAAACTAAGAAATCCAAATAGTGGAGGACACCCACCTGATGGCAAACCGGACATGATCTTGACCAGGAAGGTTTTGGCCACGCCAGGGAACTTCATCAGTCTGGTGATCTCTCCCAGGTCAAAGACTGACTTGGCATTGCTCTTCTCTGCAAAACCCAGGACAACACGTCACACGCAACTCACATATGAAGTCGCATGTCAAATACCACACATCATGATGTCCCCCACATCACACAGGCCATAATACGTGTCAGACAAAGCAGAAACGTTATTTTGTGCACCGCACAAACACACACACACACACACACACACACACACACACACACACACCCACACCCTTTAGAGACTGAATAGTGTGTTGTGAGTTAGGTGTAGAGTCTTACTGTCTGTGCTGTCCTGTGGAGCTTGTATTTTAGTGTGTTTGGGGATAAACTTGAAAACCAACAGTAAGCTGGTGAAGCTCCCACCAGCAGCTACACAAGCCGCAAATGTCTCCCTGGGAAAGGCAGATCAGGGATATCACATTGCTAAATTCGAGCTCTCGGATTGGGCTAGAATCGGTGAGCATTGAGGTTCCTTCACTCACCCATAGCGTGTGCTGAGTGTACCGCCCAAGGTGGAGCCGGCAACCATGCCAATGCCAAAACATAGGCCCAACTTGCCAAGGGCATCTGCCCGCTTGTCAGGTTCTGTCAGGTCAGCCACTACCATCTGGGCTCCTGGTGAAAGGAGGAGAGAACCACAACAAGTGAGACTTATACATACATCTATTCACGCTTTAGTTACGCTGGAGCATATGGGGAATAGAGAGACACATATGGATCTGTTAGAGGGCTGTCTAGTACAGTAGATCCTATAGGATCTGTTAGAGGGCTGTCTAGTACAGTAAATCCTATAGGATCTGTTAGAGGGCTGTCTAGTACAGTAGATCCTATAGGATCTGTTAGAGGGCTGTCTAGTACAGTAGATCCTATAGGATCTGTTAGAGGGCTGTCTAGTACAGTAGATCCTATAGGATCTGTTAGAGGGCTGTCTAGTACAGTAGATCCTATAGGATCTGTTAGAGGGCTGTCTAGTACAGTAGATCCTATAGGATCTGTTAGAGGGCTGTCTAGTACAGTAGATCCTATAGGATCTGTTAGAGGGCTGTCTAGTACAGTAGATCCTATAGGATCTGTTAGAGGGCTGTCTAGTACAGTAGGTCCTATAGGATCTGTTAGAGGGCTGTCGTACAGTAGATCCTATAGGATCTGTTAGAGGGCTGTCTAGTACAGTAGATCCTATAGGATCTGTTAGAGGGCTGTCTAGTACAGTAGATCCTATAGGATCTGTTAGAGGGCTGTCTAGTACAGTAGATCCTATAGGATCTGTTAGAGGGCTGTCTAGTACAGTAGATCCTATAGGATCTGTTAGAGGGCTGTCTAGTACAGTAGATCCTATAGGATCTGTTAGAGGGCTGTCTAGTACAGTAGATCCTATAGGATCTGTTAGAGGGCTGTCTAGTACAGTAGATCCTATAGGATCTGTTAGAGGGCTGTCTAGTACAGTAGATCCTATAGGATCTGTTAGAGGGCTGTCTAGTACAGGAGGTCCTATAGGATCTGTTAGAGGGCTGTCTAGTACAGTAGATCCTATAGGATCTGTTAGAGGGCTGTCTAGTACAGTAGATCCTATAGGATCTGTTAGAGGGCTGTCTAGTACAGTAGATCCTATAGGATCTGTTAGAGGGCTGTCTAGTACAGTAGATCCTATAGGATCTGTTAGAGGGCTGTCTAGTACAGTAGATCCTATAGGATCTGTTAGAGGGCTGTCTAGTACAGTAGATCCTATAGGATCTGTTAGAGGGCTGTCTAGTACAGTATATCCTATAGGATCTGTTAGAGGGCTGTCTAGTACAGTAGATCCTATAGGATCTGTTAGAGGGCTGTCTAGTACAGTAGATCCTATAGGATCTGTTAGAGGGCTGTCTAGTACAGTAGATCCTATAGGATCTGTTAGAGGGCTGTCTAGTACAGTAGATCCTATAGGATCTGTTAGAGGGCTGTCTAGTACAGTAGATCCTATAGGATATGTTAGAGGGCTGTCTAGTACAGTAGATCCTATAGGATCTGTTAGAGGGCTGTCTAGTACAGTAGATCCTATAGGATCTGTTAGAGGGCTGTCTAGTACAGTAGATCCTATAGGATCTGTTAGAGGGCTGTCTAGTACAGGAGGTCCTATAGGATCTGTTAGAGGGCTGTCTAGTACAGTAGGTCCTATAGGATCTGTTAGAGGGCTGTCTAGTACAGTAGATCCTATAGGATCTGTTAGAGGGCTGTCTAGTACAGTAGATCCTATAGGATCTGTTAGAGGGCTGTCTAGTACAGTAGATCCTATAGGATCTGTTAGAGGGCTGTCTAGTACAGGAGGTCCTATAGGATCTGTTAGAGGGCTGTCTAGTACAGTAGATCCTATAGGATCTGTTAGAGGGCTGTCTAGTACAGTAGATCCTATAGGATCTGTTAGAGGGCTGTCTAGTACAGTAGATCCTATAGGATCTGTTAGAGGGCTGTCTAGTACAGTAGATCCTATAGGATCTGTTAGAGGGCTGTCTAGTACAGTAGATCCTATAGGATCTGTTAGAGGGCTGTCTAGTACAGTAGATCCTATAGGATCTGTTAGAGGGCTGTCTAGTACAGGAGGTCCTATAGGATCTGTTAGAGGGCTGTCTAGTACAGTAGATCCTATAGGATCTGTTAGAGGGCTGTCTAGTACAGTAGATCCTAGGCACGGTACGTACACTGGGGACTTATCTGGGAGTTTGAGTATGAAGGGAACAACAGGTAGTATCTGTGTCTCTAACCAGGATTGTGTAATTTCTTCTGATCTTGTCTTGCAAGGCTCCTTTGAAAAAGAGACCTTGGTCTCAATGGGACTCCCTGCTAAAGTAAAGGTTAAATAAATAACAGGCAGTGTAGCACTTACCAGGCAAGCCATGCATCAAGACAGCGGGGAGTTTGTGGATGAAGAGCATGAGAGGACTGTCGGCTATCGCTAGTAACCCATAGTAGACCACAGAGGCAGCACAGGATAGACACAATGCTGCCCTGGCCCCAAAAAGGTCTGCAAACCTACCGACAACAGAAACATAACACTGATCTATATCGACATCTGCCAACCAACACATAACAGCTGCGATCTTGTGTCTGGACTCAGGTCTGATAACCCCTCTCTGTATGGTTCGTTGCCCTAAGTCATTGAACCATAACTCAATTAGATTTAAGTGACGGCACTTTAAAGCTCAATTTGCCAGCAGCAAATGGTACATCGTTGACCAGGGTTGGAGATTGAAGCTGCAGACTCTGGTTGGTTATGGAACCGATTATGTATTTAATTCAACAGAGTTTTGCTCACCTTCCAAATATCGGGCCTCCCAACAATTGGACAACACCAACCATGGTTTGCAAATAGCCAATCCATAGGGTGTCAAATCCCAGCTTCTTTGCCAAATACTGAATGGAGAGAGGTCACTAACTTAAATTCATATACATTTGTGTTATTATGATAATTAATTAAATAATATTAGATTGTCATAGGTACAGTGCATTCGGAAAGTATTCAGACCCCTTGACTTTTTCCACATTTTGTTACGTTACAGACTTATTCTAAAATTGATGTTATTTTTTTTAATTTTTTTTCATCAAGGATCTCTCTGTACTTTGCTCCGTTCATCTTTCCCTCGATCCTGACTAGTCTATCAATCCCTGCCACTGAAAAACATCCCCACAGCATGATGCTGCCACCACCATGCTTCACCGTAGGGATGGTACCAGGTTTCCTCCAGACGTGACGCTTAGCATTCAGGCCAAAAAGTTCAATCTTGGTTTCATCAGACCAAATAATCTTGTTTCTCATGGTCTGAGAGTCTTTAGGTGCCTTTTGGCAAACTCCAAGCGGGCTGTCATGTGCCTTTTACTGAGGAGTGGCTTCCGTCTGGCCACTGTACCATAAAGGCCTAATTGGTGGAGTGCTGCAGAGATAGTTGTCCTTCTGGAAGGTTCTCCCATCTCCACAAACTCTGGAGCTCTGTCAGAGTGACCATTGGGTTCTTGGTCACCTCCCTGACCAAGGCCCTTCTCACCCGATTGCTCAGTTTGGCCGGGCGGCCAGCTCTAGGAAGAGTCTTGGTGGTTCCAAACTTCTTCCATTTAAGAATGATGGAGGCCATTGTGTTCTTGGGGACCTTTATTTCCCTTCCCCAGATCTGTGCCTCGACACAATCCTGTCTCGGTGCTCTACAGACAATTCCCTCGACCTCATGGCTTGGTTTTTGCTCTGACATGCACTTTCAACTGTGGGACCTTATATAGACAGGTGTGTGCCTTTCCAAATCATGTCCAAACAATTGAATTTACCACAGGTGGACTCCAATGAAGTTGTAGACTTCAACAGCTCAAGGATGATCAATGGAAACAGGATGCACCTGAGCTCAATTTCGAGTCTCATAGCAAAGGGTCTGAATACTTATGTAAATAAGGTATGAGTTTTTAATACATTTGCAAAAATGTCTAAAAACCTGTTTTCATTTTGTCATTATGGGTTATTGTGTGTAGATTGATGAGAATAAAAAAATATTGAATCCATTTTAGAATCAGGCTGTAACGTAACAAAATGTGGAAAAAGTGAAGGGGTCTGAATACTTTCCGAATGCACTGTGTGTATACTGTTTTCAAAGTGCATTGTCACAACAATCTATCAAAAACGATAGTGCCCTTAAGAAGGCCCAGGTAAGGCCAACATTTTTCTCAATCCTTTTAGATGTTGGCCGATGTCAAATATGTCAACAATCCCAAGGCCATTTATAATTGTTCCACCTATTAGCAAATATCTATAATATATTTGAATAACAGAAAATTAATGAATAGCACACAGCCTACTTTTTGTAGCCATTCTGATATCGAAAGTATTAAAATAAACTGCATCGTTTTCTTTCTAGGCTAATCATATAACAAAAAACACCACAAGTGGGTACTAGAATAGAATAGACATTGAAACACAAATACTTACAGGAGTAATGGAAAACTGTAAAAACATCCATGTAATATCCAGAGCAGCTATGAGGTAAGTAACGTAAATTACTCTCTGCATCTTTGCGCCTTTAGGTAAATCTGTAACCGCGGCGGTTGAGTCGGATTTAACTCCTGACATTCTTAGTGTAGCCTAAACCCAATTCGCTCCACCTTCTGGCATATAATAGACTCCTGGAAAACCTGGAACAAGGAGACATAAATGATGAAATAACAAACAACGGCATAAGACAATATAGTGCCGACACTGTCGCTGTCAAGTATTGAGATTAAATGCATTTACCTTTGTTTATCTGAAGACGAAATTCTTATAAATGCATAATACATCCGTCAAAAGTGTTCCTGCCGTTACTACCGATGCAGATGTTGATTTCACACTATGAGCGCACCACCGCAATAGAAAAGTGACGCTCAAACTCCAGCGTTCATTCAACAATGCAATTCCTAAGCATTAACTTTAGGAAAGATTTCTCACGCATAATATTTCCCTATGTTCTTGTACTTTGATCTTCACAGGATGTAATATGTTTGCTGGCAGCACAAACTGAACTTCCTGTTTTCAGGCTTCAAAATAAAAGCTCTCATGATCTCCTGCTGTTGTGCACTTGAGCAAGGCACTTAACCCCTTAAATGCTCCAGGGGCGTTGACCCTGTGCTATTCCTACAACCTCCACGTGTGTGTGTGTGTGTGCGTGTCAAGGGGTTGGGATAAAGGACAAATACCATAGATAATAGACCTTCTTATTCATGATGCACTCATCGAAGTTTAATTAATTGGCATATTTTTCAAATATATTACATTCTTAATTTAAAAAAATAACCAGTTGTTTCAGTTGGGGACCTTGCTCTGTACTTTTCCTTAATTTGTTTATTTTCCTCTAGTTTCAGTAGTGGACTTTCATTCTGACTTCTCAAACAGAAGTTAATTGCTGAAACCCAGCTAACCCTTCACATGAGAGTCCTCCCACTTTACACAACCACAAGTGGCGTGACTACTAGATTTCAATGTCCTACTAGGTAGTCATTGTATGGGTAGGCTTACATGTGACAAGTGTTGAGTTGGTTAAAGTTCATAATTGTTGAGGATGACTATTGTAGGCTAAGTTAACAATATTGCTTCTTTCCCAAACATAGTTACTCTGACAATCTAACAAATACCGCTCAGGATATACAACCTCAGTCAGTAAAGATTTTCTACATGTATTCGGTCACAATAAAACATGCTGTGCTGAAAAAGGGAACATTGACTTACTTCTGTGAATGATTCCAGTGAATGGTTAGCGGGGTCCTGGGCCGGGTGTGAAGGCCTGCTGGGCTCTCTGGGTCACAGTGACCTACACAGGATGTGTGAGGGGACGAGCTAGACCAGGTATACTTTGATGGGGGCCACAACAAATCTGAACTCATCATGAGGGGCGCAGTGGCTCGCCGGTCTACGTACCCAAATCCATAGCCACAACATGCAGTCAGAGCCTTTTGGGGGCCTCACAAAATACCAACCATTTTAAATCGGTTGATATGTTGATACAGCAAAACATGACATATTTTATCATCTTTATTATAATGAAGACACAAGGCTGATATATATATATATATATATATATATATATATATATATATATATATATGACATGTTAGACCCTCATTCTCTTAATGACTTGAAGCCCACCTGGGAGGAATGTTTCTAGGTCTCCAAATAGACATGGGTATTGTAGCTTAAGCCAAAATGTCAGACTTCTGAAACGAACGTTTACATTTCTTAGTAAAAAAAGAACCTCCCATCATTCAAGTTTAAATTCCATGAGACCTCAGCCGGTCTTTAATGTACCCTGTGCCTGTCTCTTTAAAACATGCAGATCACTTTTGTCAAGATATTTACCAATGTTGGCCACCGTCTTTCAGTGTGTTGCATTGTGTATACACATTTTACTAATTTGCAACTACATGTGGACTGCATGAACTTAAAAAAAAAAAAACATGTGATCAAAGGTCAGGCCGTTTTTTTATGAAGTCGCTGCAGTTACTTCTCACCAACTGCACCATGCAGCCATCACCTGCATTGTGGGAGGCACTGTGTCAACCAATCATTGGGGTGTTTGGTTTGACCCACGCGAACTTGGCCAAACACTTGACAGAAACAGGAAACAACTTTACCGCGATTCTAAAGCTACAAGGAATATAAAATGAAAGTTATATGAGACTTCTCTCTAACCAATTAATTGTAGTGTGTGACATGAAGGTATACAAAGGTTTATTTAGAAATGTATACAGTAAAACGTTTATAAACAATAGCAGCTATGTTGACACTACCATGTTGATCTGAGCCTTGCTGTTGGAAAACCACTACAGTGTCCGACTGGTGGCTGTCGCAAACGCGCCTCCATGACTTCACTCGCCGACTTTAGTCTACAGTCGGCTTCGCAAGGCTTACTGCTCGAACACACCCCAAATGTTTGCCTTCAGCGCCCTGTGCAGTCAAATTTCTCGCTCACAGGAAGGGACGCCGTGAGTGACACACTCTTTTCACGCCACTTCGATACAGCTATGACCGGAAGTGGTTATCGTAGCAGGTTAGGAGAGTGTTTTCGCCAACCCTAACCACAGATATAGCAATGTTATACACATATTTGCCCTAACCCCTTTCCTAACATTAACCACAGTCTCATAACCTGCTACGTTAATTATAACGTGTTACGAAAAAGTCACTTCCGGTCGTAGCTGGATCGAAGTGGCGTGAAAAGAGTGTTCCTCGTCACAGGAAGCAGACTGCGGAAGTGTTGTAGAATGTGTAGGTGATCGTTTCAGTAAATGTTTTGCTTTAGCAGTTTAGTGCAATGTCTAAACTGTACACTGAGAAACTGACCAGGCTCTACGAGCGGTATCGGGAGTACGTCACGAAGAACCCTGCAAGGACTGGACAACTGGAGAGCACCGTAAGAACGCTGTCGTACCTCATTTCAGGTGAGTTTAAAAGTGAAAGCCAAAGCGGGTGGCTTGCCGCGTTCAAAAACAACTGGGAATCATGACGTCAGTGATCTTCTGGTCGGAGAGTCGGCGCTCTAGAAAGAGGCCCGAGTTTCCGAGTTGGATGACCGTTTAAAAAAAAAAAACATCTTCCGAATTCCCAGTTATCTTGAACGCTCGGAAGTCGGAGATTTCCCGAGTTCCCAGTTGTTCTGAACGCGGCATAGGTCCTCTGAAATGTATCCAACTTGCCAAGTTAATTGCCTAACGTTACAACTCTTCCCAAAACATGTACCATGCATAGCCTGATGTCCCTCTCACCACTACAATCTCCTGTTTGATCATGACAACAAATTAATGTTATTCTCGAATTCAGAAAAAGTCACTGCTATGCATCTGGTGCAGAACATTATCCAGAGTGCAAACTTTAAATGGAACTATTTGTTACATGTTGTTGTCAGTATGCCTAAAGAGTGCATTGGCTGTAGGCCTGTGTAGAGCCTGGGATGGCCCATGGCAGGCATAACTCCACCTTATGAAATGTAATTATTATCAGAAATATTTAGCTAAGTTCTTTGATTCGTTCTCTGTTTAAACAACATTACAACAGTTTGACATACCGTCAGTTCTCAAGTGTTTTTGTCTATTTCACAGGGCGATTTACTGACTCCCACGAAATCTCTGAATTGGGTAGGTTAGGACCTCCCTTTACCTCACAGTTAACGTTTTATTGGCTGCAGTATAACCCCTCACCATGAATCCAAAGCATTCAGGAACTTCAACTGGTGGGTCAGTTTGTTGTTGTTGTGTTTTTCAGTGTACTCTGCCTCCAACCTGCTGGTGCTGCTTAATGATGGCATTCTGCGCAAAGGGCTGTGTCGCACCCTACCCATGGTGAGGTCCAGCTCCACCAGGTCAATCACAATAGTCTAACCTTACCCATGGTGAGGTCCACAATAGTCTAACCTTACCCATGGTGAGGTCCACAATAGTCTAACCTTACCCGTGGTGAGGTCCACAATAGTCTAACCTTACCCGTGGTGAGGTCCACAATAGTCTAACCTTGCCCGTGGTGAGGTCCACAATAGTCTAACCTTACCCATGGTGAGGTCCACAATAGTCTAACCTTACCCATGGTGAGGTCCACAATAGTCTAACCTTACCCATGGTGAGGTCCACAATAGTCTAACCTTACCCATGGTGAGGTCCACAATAGTCTAACCTTACCCATGGTGAGGTCCACAATAGTCTAACCTTACCCGTGGTGAGGTCCACAATAGTCTAACCTTACCCGTGGTGAGGTCCACAATAGTCTAACCTTGCCCGTGGTGAGGTCCACAATAGTCTAACCTTGCCCGTGGTGAGGTCCACAATAGTCTAACCTTGCCCGTGGTGAGGTCCACAATAGTCTAACCTTACCCGTGGTGAGGTCCACAATAGTCTAACCTTACCCGTGGTGAGGTCCACAATAGTCTAACCTTACCCATGGTGAGGTCCACAATAGTCTAACCTTACCCATGGTGAGGTCCACAATAGTCTAACCTTACCCATGGTGAGGTCCACAATAGTCTAACCTTACCCATGGTGAGGTCCACAATAGTCTAACCTTACCCATGGTGAGGTCCACAATAGTCTAACCTTACCCATGGTGAGGTCCACAATAGTCTAACCTTACCCATGGTGAGGTCCACAATAGTCTAACCTTACCCATGGTGAGGTCCACAATAGTCTAACCTTACCCATGGTGAGGTCCACAATAGTCTAACCTTACCCATGGTGAGGTCCACAATAGTCTAACCTTACCCATGGTGAGGTCCACAATAGTCTAACCTTACCCATGGTGAGGTCCACAATAGTCTAACCTTACCCATGGTGAGGTCCACAATAGTCTAACCTTACCCGTGGTGAGGTCCACAATAGTCTAACCTTACCCGTGGTGAGGTCCACAATAGTCTAACCTTACCCGTGGTGAGGTCCACAATAGTCTAACCTTACCCGTGGTGAGGTCCACAATAGTCTAACCTTGCCCGTGGTGAGGTCCACAATAGTCTAACCTTGCCCGTGGTGAGGTCCACAATAGTCTAACCTTGCCCGTGGTGAGGTCCACAATAGTCTAACCTTACCCATGGTGAGGTCCACAATAGTCTAACCTTACCCATGGTGAGGTCCACAATAGTCTAAATATGTGCTGGGTCGTGTTCATTGGGCACAAAATGGAAGAAAACGCTCTGAAACAGGGAAGTGAATGTGCTATCGGAACGGACTGTGAAATCCCTGACCCTGTGTGTGTGCGTGTGTGTGTGTGCGTGCACGCGGTTGTGTTTGTTCAGTCTCTCTCTCAGCAGAGGCTTCTCACCTGGCTGTCAGTGGTGGAGTACATGGAGGTGTTCCTGGAGATGGGGGCCACCAAGCTGTGGGGGGAGGGAGGTCGCTGGCTGGTCATAGTGCTCATCCAGATCACTAAGTAAGGAAAGAAGGAGCCCCTCATGGAGTAATACCTAACCAACGCTTTCACTTGATCCCTTTTGATCGCTCTACAAAATGCTGTATAATGTGCAAAGTAGACCAAACAGTTATGAGATATGCATTGATACGTGGATTAGTAAGGGCCAATGAGATATGCATTGATACGTGGATTAGTAAGGGACAATGAGATATGCATTGATACGTGAATTAGTAAAGGCCAATGAGATATGCATTGATACGTGGATTAGTAAGGGCCAATGTCAGCCTGTAGATTGTCTCTCTGATTGTTGAAAAACGTCATGGTTACTGGGATGTTATGTTGCATGGTGTTACTTTCCATTTCCCTCCTTCCACCTCACCCCCCCCCCTCTCTCTGTTCTTCTTCTCCCTGTCCAGAGCCATCCTGCGCTTCCTACTGCTGTTCTGGTACAAATCTGGCATGCAGACTTCCCCTCCTATTACCCCACTGGACAGGGAGGCACAGGGAGGCAACGGTAACAGAAGTCAGGAGTTTACACGTCGGACATATTTTATGTTTAACTAATTTTTTTTTTTTATGCAGGGTGTCTGGCAGATACCACTTTATCCGAACAATACAACTTAAACATGACTCTTTGTTAATTTGATTCAAAACAACTTTGGGGCAGTTTTGTGTCTGCTTCTTGTTCCACTATCTCATTGGCTATAACCAATGAGCCAATGTCCTGGGTCGCACCAGGACCGGACCATATACTGCAGAGTTCACAATCTAGACAACCTGGAACTAAATATATTTCTGTACCTCTCCCTCCTTACAGATGAGGACCATGATGACCACCAGGATGACACCTCCTTCGTGGGACAGCGGTCAGGGAGGGTGATGAGGCCGTTGGGCAGTGGTAAGACCACACACACTACACATGTTCCATATCAATGCTTGCATTCAGGACAGTGCCAAAACTATTTATCAGGAATTTACTATCTGTCCCTTGCCTCTCTCTCTCAGCCCCCTCTCTGCAGGCTCGTCTGTGGGGAGCCCCCAGTAGGGAGAAGAGGTGTGGTGTGGAGGAGGATCTGTTCTCTAGTCCCACTGCCCTGGGGGTCCAGGAGACCATAGCAGAGTCCATGTACATCGGACGCCCACTGGTACACCGTATCCTTCCTACTCTGGGACTCTGCCATAGAGACACCAGAGAAAGAAACATGCACAATGCCATCACATGATTACTGCCTTTATAGATGATGGTCTGGTATGGCAGGTATAAAGTACATTGGTTAAAATGGTTGCATGATTCCATATCATAACTCTGTATGGCCTAGAAGCATTCTGTTCATCTTAACAGCACGTCCCTTACTAGTGGAATACTGCACTGTATGTACAGTATACTAGTATTTGACCTAATCAATGGTAAATAAAACTGCGACCTCAAGGATCTCTCATTCTTACTCTAGTCAGTCTATACTTTGGAATGTGTTACTTCAGAGAGTGTGTGTGTTTTTCCTCAACGCTGCTCCCAAACACAGTGCTCTGCCTGGGAATGTGTGGGAGGGGCTCCTGGAAACCGTGGCTCATCTCTGGAGCCATGGAGATGACCAGGTAACCATGCTCTCTTCTCTTTACACTCAAATGTGTTAAGAGGAATCACAAAATAAATACACACACTGACTGGACACATGAAATGTGTACCACTATTAAAACATAATAGCCGTACACATACTCTCCTATACAGGCCATGTAAAATCAGTGTCATGAAGGAGGCACTGAAACATGAGTGAGATAAAGAGGGATCCCCTGGTCTGTTCTCTCCCCAGTTTTGGTTTGATGAGTGACACTAAATCTCTGAACCGGCGGGAGAGGGCGGAGCTGAGGAGGAGAGCCTTTCTGCTTCTGTACTACCTGCTCCGGTCCCCTTTCTACAACACATTCTCTGAGTAAGTAGAATCAGAACTACAACACATTCTCTGAGTAAGTAGAATCAGATCTACAACACATTCTGAGTAAGTAGAATCAGAACTACAACAGAATCTCAGAGTAAGTAGAATCAGAACTACAACACATTCTCTGAGTAAGTAGAATCAGAACTACAACAGATTCTCTGAGTAAGTAGAATCAGAACTACAACACATTCTCTGAGTAAGTAGAATCAGAACTACAACAGATTCTCTGGCTAGAGAAATTCTTTACCATAATGACCATTGGAACATGGCATATTTTCTGGCATATGTGTGCAGATTTTTAAACCTTTCGTTTAACGTAGGACAAAAATCCTGTTCCTACTCCGATTTCTGGCAGACTACGTTCCTGGCATCGGGCTGGTTGCTCGTAAGTGTTTACTTTTATAGAAACCAAGTATTTGATCCATTGTTTACCTTTTTGTTGGTGGTCCACTGTCTGCTGACATGCAGTGTGGCTTCCAAGTTCTGCCAGTCTGCATCTTGTCCTGCTTGGCTTAACTTTGTCCTCCACTTGTCCTTCCAGGCCCTCTAATGGATTACCTACCCATCTGGCAGAAGATCTACTTCTATAACTGGGGCTGAGGGCAGGAGGTGGAAGGTCGGAGGTCGTTGAAGGTCACCTGGCCAACTGGATAGGGATCGACACTAAAGAGGGAGACCCGCAGTAAAATACTATACAGAGCCAGAGACACACAGGGATTCAAGTCCCCACAGACCCGCTGGTTAATCTGCTCTATTTCACCTGGGACCCTCAAATGAGATCAACATGCAGTTCTGTTGCTAGGGCATGCCAGAGTACCTTACGGATCCTTCTGTTCTGTTGCTAGGGCATGCCAGAGTACCTTACGGATCCTTCTGTTCTGTTGCTAGGGCATGCCAGAGTACCTTACGGATCCTTCTGTTCTGTTGCTAGGGCATGCCAGAGTACCTTACGGATCCTTCTGTTCTGTTGCTAGGTCATGCCAGAGTACCTTACGGATCCTTCTGTTCTGTTGCTAGGGCATGCCAGAGTACCTTACGGATCCTTCTGTTCTGTTGCTAGGGCATGCCAGAGTACCTTACGGATCCTTCTGTTCTGTTGCTAGGGCATGCCGGAGTACCTTTTGCATTCCCTCCTTGTTCTTTCATTTTGTAATTTGAGTGATTTCTGTCATCTTCCATCAGACTGATCTTGAACCAGAGATTATATTATGAATTGATGCCGACTGTGTGATTGAGTTTTCTCCTTCTGTAAACTATACATTACCCAGTGGTGTTATTGACAGAGTTGCATGAGAGCTCTTTGGCACCACTGGTGATGATCACCCTCGTCAGTCAGTACTGCGGTTTTTCGCTGCGAACAATCTCTCCTAAACCTGACTCCAGTTAAACAACACACTGCTACGGCTAGCCCCGATGGGTTCTGTGCAGTTGGACCAACAGGATTACAGCTAATGACTTTGAGGCTGATTGAAGTTCTCTCTATCGGGGCATCCTAATATTTCCTTTCTCCTGAAGTGTGCGCGTGTTCACTCCTGCCCACAAATCTAAAAGCATTCGATTGGCAGAGGCATGGGGCTAGTGGGAGTGGCCACCATATTGTGTATACTAGTCACTTCCTTTAAGTCTGTGAAGGGAAGTTAAATGCACACTTCAAGAGGAAGGAGAGATAATTGGGCCATAGCCTACATTCCCCTTCTGTTTGTTAGACAAATGAACAACGCCTGTGGGACAATATGAAATGAAACATTTGTATGTTAAATATGCTGTATTCTCATGATTATTGATATTAACTACCCAATTGTGTTCCTAATAGATTGTTACTTTGATAGGGGTGAGAATTAAGAATCGAGACAGGTCATTTCTGCCAATGAGCCATTTTTGTAGTTTATCCAGACTACTTGAAAGCAACCATCTGGAAATACATTGAAATCAGGTTGTTTTCTCTTGTTGAAGATGATTGGGATTAGGAATGTTGTGGCTCTGAGTGCCTTTCAAAAGTTCACTTTCCAGATGGGGGGGAAAAATGAAGTCTAATGTACTTAATTTCAATTATGTGGGAATGTTTTTTATAAATCCTACAAATGTGTTCAATAAATCATCAGAATAATAATCTGGCACCACCCAGTCATTGTGTTATTTTAGCTTTTCATTGTTAATATAACTGTTACCATGTTATTACCACTAATGTGCTGTTATGTAATGTGCTACTATGTCTGCCTTTCCCCAGGCAGCCATAGTAGCACATTTGGACCAATGAGATCAGATCTGAAAAAGATCTGTGAAAAGACCTGATGTGATTCAACAAAAAAAGGCCAATTACTGGGAAAAAATATCCTAATTGGGCTGCCTGTGTAAACACAACCCTCATCATACAGACCATTAGGATTTGTTCCTTCAACTTAACAGTGCGCAACCACAGTGAAGGATTTCAATCTTTATTGACACAAATCCAATACTTTTATTTGGAGCCTATAATAAATAATTGTATTTTTGATTTTCATGGGTCATTAGGATAGTTATTCTTTAGGCTTTATTCATCACTAGGTGGGACATCCAGGGTCAGACTGGGCCACGTGACGTCATGGGTGAATACACTCAAATCTATACCCATTGTGATGTCACAGGTGAATACACTCAAATCTATACCCATTGTGATGTCACAGGTGAATACACTCAAATCTATACCCATTGTGATGTCACAGGTGAATACACTCAAATCTATACCCATTGTGATGTCACAGGTGAATACACTCAAATCTATACCCATTGTGATGTCACAGGTGAATACACTCAAATCTATACCCATTGTGACGGTCACGGGTGAATACACTCAAATCTATACCCATTGTGATGTCACAGGTGAATACACTCAAATCTATACCCATTGTGATGTCACAGGTGAATACACTCAAATCTATACCCATTGTGATGTCACAGGTGAATACACTCAAATCTATACCCATTGTGACGTCACGGGTCAATACACTCAAATCTATACCCATTGTGACGGTCACGGGTGAATACACTCAAATCTATACCCATTGTGACGGTCACGGGTGAATACACTCAAATCTATACCCATTGTGACGGTCATGGGTGAATACACTCAAATCTATACCCATTGTGACGGTCATGCCTCAATAAAAAATAATGAAAAAATGTAAACAGGTCACTGGTGGTAATAATAATAATAATATATGGTATAGTCCAAGGTTTCCCAAACTCAGTTCTGGGCTGCTCGCTGTGCATGTTTAGTTTTCTGCCCTAGCACTACACAGCTGATTCAAATAACCAACTCCTCAAGCTCTGAATATTTTAACCAGCTCTGTAGTGTTTGGGCAAAAAACAAAACGTACACCCAAGACGGACCCCAGGACCGAGTTTGGGAAACCCTGGTCTAGTCCATACCATTAGTCTGGAGCTTACTGTAAACACTCACCCCAACTAACGCACGGCTGTTACAGAGAAGCAGGGGGTTGCCTTTTGAATATCCTTTTCCCGTCAACAGAAACATCTGTCGATCAGTGGAGGCTGCTGAGGGGAGGACGGCTCATAATATCAACTTGAATATAGAATGGGCTATAACATCAAATATGAAAAGCAAAAATAGCTTGTTAGAGCCCAGATCTGATTCCGCTCCAGCCCCAATTAAGGTGTTAGAGCCCAGATCTGATTCCGCTCCAGCCCCAATTAAGGTGTCACCAACCTCCTGTGGTGTAGATCAAACTAAGGGGCCTGTCCAGGAGGGTGTAACCTCCTCCAGTCTATTCCTGCTGCCGTCAGGGGCCTGTCCAGGAGGGTGTAACCTCCTCCAGTCTATTCCTGCTGCCGTCAGGGGCCTGTCCAGGAGGGTAACCTCCTCCAGTCTATTACTGCTGCCGTCAGGGGCCTGTCCAGGAGGGTGTAACCTCCTCCAGTCTATTCCTGCTGCCGTCAGGGGCCTGTCCAGGAGGGTGGCCTGTCCAGGAGGGGGGCCTGTCCAGGAGGGGGGCCTGTCCAGGAGGGTAACCTCCTCCAGTCTATTACTGCCTGGGGAATGAGAGCCTCAAATCTGTAATGACCATTTTAGCTGGCACCAATCATGAAATTAGGCGGAACTCCATATAAAACAGACAATTGCCTTAAATGTCTTTGAACCAAGTGCATATCTAGTCAACCCCCTGCTCCTACTGCCAAATGGTGCCAGGTCATCTTCTTTGTAGTTGCAGAACAACAATATATATAACAATCTTCTGAGATGCACAGGGCAACTGCAAAAAAAAATACAACCTGGAACGCCCACCGTTGGTATAATGCAATTCCACCTTCCAGGCTCTGTGATACCAGACACCCTTGTCCATGATGAGATATCAGATAGAAATGGATTGTGTAGAACATACACTAGTGAGGAAAAACAGGTAATCGGGTCAGCTCTATATGTATTATATAGTATTTCTACCTGTGACATTCTAGCCCCCCCCTCCTCCCCCCATACTCAACTGGTAGACCGTGGGTCGGATCCGGACCCAGAACGTGGTCAATACGGAACTCAGTCAGGATTCTAAACTCTGGTATCATATGAACACACAAGACATGGCAGAATGTGTAGAATTCAAAGAAATTAGTTTTAAAACTGCAAAATGTTCTCTACGCCAACAAAAGGGGTGTGAACAGTTTGATGTCATGGGTTGCGAGGTGGGGTTTAACTGACAATATCCATTCGGACCTTTGCCACGTAAGAAATGTGTGACCGGACCGCCTCAAATAGTACTGGAGTACCCCTGTTGTAGACGTTACACCTCACTGAATATACCCCCTGGTTCCATTTGACCAAGGGTGGTAGGCTCCTCTTACCCATGCCTTCATTTTGATTGGCTGGTCACCAGAAATGAACATAAAACGACGATGGACTGAGCGACAGCCAGGCTCTGTCCAGTCACAGGTTTTACAACAATCTGATGAGCGTCTTCGCATGACTTTATTGATCATTGCTTCTGCCATTCAACAAGATGGTACAGAATGAGGGCACACAAAAAAAAAAAAAACTCCCACTTTAAGAATAGAATAGAGGATTATGCAGAAACACAGTTGAGTTGTGTTTTCTCCCCCCTATCTAAGTAACTTATCTTAGGGGAGAAACAAAGACCCTAAGTGTGAACGCAGATCCAGGTCTTTATGAATCTATACAAGTGTTTTTCTCTACTTAAGGAGGTTAAAATGGCTTCCCAAAGCTCCAACGGTGTGATTCCGTAAACCCAGTGACTGGACATGCATGGCCTGAAGGAGACCACCATCCACATTCTTAACAGCATCGCCATTCAGTCAAAGCACCCGACCTTTCCTATAAACACACACACACTGAACTCTGTTGAAAAAGGCTGAAAACCAACCTTTCATCCGACCCGACTGAAAACCTTTCAGACCCGGATGAAGAACTCATATTGCGCCACAAGATCGGCTAGGTCATTACGTTTCTAAAATATACACCCCCGCGTCCATCTCCTGAACTTCGTAGACTGCGTCACTCACGTCAGATAGTAGCAGTGTTGTGTTTGATTCATGCTGTGTAGAGTTCAGTTAAACCATTCTTACAATCTCACAGATATTTTTACTTTGTGTGATTAACTCAACTCCAAATCGACCAGAGAATGTAATCTATTGTCATGGTAACTAAAATGAAAACAGATAAATCAACCATATTGGACTACTGCTTCCCTTTGCTGATGTTAATGCTGAGTGGCTGAACGTGTACGGCTCCATCTGTTAAAATGGTGAGAAACGGTTGAAAACACACAGTAAAAACAATGTCCAATAAGCGTAGTAAAACTTAAGAGATAGGTTTGGTTATCATATAATTCTTAGAGAATACTTTAAAATCAATAATATTTTGTTGAAATCAGAGACCAAATCATTATAGAAAACAACTTGTTAGAACAGGAAAAAAAATACTTTCTACACCTCCCAGTGCTTTCTTCGCTGAAAATAAAACTAATAAAATGACTGTCTCACTCTCTAACAAAAGAGCATAGACAGAAACGTGGGGGGGGGGGGGGTCCACCTCCATTCATGCAATCACTCTTCCTTGCTCTCTAATCTCACTACAGATATCAGTCAGTAGTGATTTGCTCTGTCCGTCCCCCTTCACTCCGCTCTCTGTCAGTATGACGTCATCGCTCCCTCTACCCCCTGCAGGTGGGTGTTGGTCGTCCTGGGCTCTTCAGTAGGCACCATAGCGATCCTAACACACAAACACAAGAAGCTGGGTCAGCAGATTAGGAACCATCTGGTGACGTTTTCCTTCCGAATCCTAGAGAACAGAGTGGTATGTTTTCCTTCCAAAACTAGAGAACAGTGGTGATCATTAGGTACCAAACTAAATGGTGATCATTAGGTACCAAACTGAAGAAGACTGACTGAAACAGGAAGAAACCACCTGGACTTGTTCAACACAAACGCTACATTTCCGTTTTCAGTTGCAAAACGTCTTCGGTTGTGTGTCCTACGAGACAAACAGGACAGGTTCTCTGTGTGTGTAATTGTATTGTGGTGAGGCGTCTCTGGTCCCCCCACCTGTATGGTGTTCATGACTCCGTTGGCCAGCACGGCCATCTTGCCTGCCACAGTCTTCACCCCCTGTTTGAACTGAGCAATGTCCGGCCCGGTCGGCAGCACACTGTCATAACCTGCCGCCCCTGAGGAGACAGAGCGAGAAAGA
>NW_028157709.1:0-13000 GCF_964263955.1 Coregonus lavaretus
AAAAAGATGAGAGAGGCCTGTAATTTTCATCATAGGTACCCGTCAACTATGACAGACAAATTGAGATTTTTTTTCTCCAGAAAATCACATTGTAGAATTTTTTATGAATTTATTTGCAAATTATGGTGGAAAATAAGTATTTGGTCACCTACAAACAAGCAAGATTTCTGGCTCTCACAGGCCTGTAACTTCTTCTTTTAGAGGCTCCTCTGTCCTCCACTCGTTACCTGTATTAATGGCACCTGTTTGAACTTGTTATCAGTATAAAAGACACCTGTCCACAACCTCAAACAGTCACACTCCAAACTCCACTATGGCCAAGACCAAAGAGCTGTCAAAGGACAACAGAAACATATTTGTAGACCTGCAACAGGCTGGGAAGACTGAATCTGCAATAGGTAAGCAGCTTGGTTTGAAGAAATCAACTGTGGGAGCAATTATTAGGAAATGGAAGACATACAAGACCACTGATAATCTCCCTCGATCTGGGGCTCCACGCAAGATCTCACCCAGTGGGGTCAAAATGATCACAAGAACGGTGAGCAAAAATCCCAGAACCACACGGGGGGACCTAGTGAATGACCTGCAGAGAGCTGGGACCAAAGTAACAAAGCCTACCATCAGTAACACACTACGCCGCCAGGGACTCAAATCCTGCAGTGCCAGACGTGTCCCCCTGCTTAAGCCAGTACATGTCCAGGCCCGTCTGAAGTTTGCTAGAGTGCATTTGGATGATCCAGAAGAGGATTGGGAGAATGTCATATGGTCAGATGAAACCAAAATATAACTTTTTGGTAAAAACACAACTCGTCGTGATTGGAGGACAAAGAATGCTGAGTTGCATCCAAAGAACACCATACCTACTGTGAAGCATGGGGGTGGAAACATCATGCTTTGGGGCTGTTTTTCTGCAAAGGGACCAGGACGACTGATCCGTGTAAAGGAAAGAATGAATGGGGCCATGTATCGTGAGATTTTGAGTGAAAACCTCCTTCCATCAGCAAGGGCATTGAAGATTAAACGTGGCTGGGTCTTTCAGCATGACAATGATCCCAAACACACCGCCCGGGCAACGAAGGAGTGGCTTCGTAAGAAGCATTTCAAGGTCCTGGAGTGGCCTAGCCAGTCTCCAGATCTCAACCCCATAGAAAATCTTTGGAGGGAGTTGAAAGTCTGTGTTGCCCAGTGACAGCCCCAAAACATCACTGCTCTAGAGGAGATCTGCATGGAGGAATGGGCCAAATACCAGCAACAGTGTGTGAAAACCTTGTGAAGACTTACAGAAAACGTTTGACCTGTGTCATTGCCACCAAAGGGTATATAACAAAGTATTGAGAAACTTTTGTTATTGACCAAATACTTATTTTCCACCATAATTTGCAAATAAATTCATAAAAAAATCCTACAATGTGATTTTCTGGAGAAAAACATTCTAATTTTGTCTGTCATAGTTGACGTGTACCTATGATGAAAATTACAGGCCTCTCTCATCTTTTTAAGTGGGAGAACTTGCACAATTGGTGGCTGACTAAATACTTTTTTTCCCCAATGTACCTGCTGGAGCGCATACTACGGGTGGGTGTTGCTATGGTGACCAATGAGCTAAGATAAGGCGGGGATTTGCCTAGCAGTGATTTATAGATGGCCTGGAGCCAGTGGGTTTGGCGCCGAATATGTAGTGAGGACCAGCCAACAAGAGCGTACAGGTCACAGTGGTGGGTAGTATATGGTGCAATTGGAGACAAAACGGATGGCACTGTGATAGACTACATACAATTTGCTGAGTAGAGTGTTGGAGGCTATTTTGTAAATGACATTGCCGAAGTCATGGATCGGTAGGATAGTCCGTTTTACGAGGGCAAGTTTGGCAGCATGAGTGAAGGAGGCTTTGTTGCGAAATAGGAAACCGATTCTAGATTTAACTTTGGATTGGAGATTCTTAATGTGAGTCTGGAAGGAGAGTTTACCGTCTAACCAGACACCAAGGTATTTGTAGTTGTCCACATATTCTAAGTCAGACCCGCCGAGTGATTCTAGTCGGGCGGGCGGGTGCAAGCAGCGTTCGATTGAAGAGCATGCATTTAGTTTTACTAGCATTTAAGAGCAGTTGTAGGCTACTGAAGGAGTGTTGTATGGCATTGAAGCTCGTTTGGAGGTTTGTTAACACAGTGTCCAATGAAGGGCCAGATGTATACAAAATGGTGTCGTCTGCGTAGATGTGGATCTGAGAGTCACCAGCAGCAAGGGCTACATCATTGATATACACAGAGAATAGGGTCGGCCTGGGAATTGAACCCTGTGGCACCCCCATAGAGACTGCCATAGGTCCAGACAACAGGCCCTCCGATTTGACACATTGAACTCTAATTGAACACCACTCACTCCTCTCTCTCCCCACTCCCTCCTTTCTCTCCCCACTCCCTCCTCTCTCGCTCCACTCCCTCCTCTCTCGCTCCACTCCCTCCTCTCTGTCCCCTCCCCTCCTCTCTCTCCCCACTCCCTCCTCTCTCCTCGTTCTCTCTCCTCTCTCTCTCACACCCTCTCTCTCTCTAGTTCTCTCTCTCTTCCTGACATATAGCATCAGGCCTGTTGATCTTGACTCAGGTCACAGACCTCTATCATTGGACCAGACCTGAGTCTGTGACCTGATCACTCACACAACAGAGGACAGAACAGAAAAAGGTCTGATAAACTACAGTTCCTCACAATAAAATGACAGCTCTTAAGATTGTTTAAAAAGACAGAGCAGCTCTATACGACATTCAAACTAATTGTTTTGAGCTGATAGTAACTCCAGGTCCAATTCATTAAGACAGGCCTTGGAAGGCATTAAAAAAGTCCCTAGTTGTGGATCTCATCAAGGAGTTAGTCCAAAGTGTCTCAGTGTGGCTTTGTGTAAAGACATTCCCCTGAATGTGTGTTTGTGTGCCGGGTGTGTGTTTTGTGGCATCTAGCATTTACACCCCCCCTCCTCCCCCTCCAACAGATGACCAATATAAAATATATAATATATACTCTCTTTCATTTACATAGAGACATATACAATCAATCATTGACACACTGAATATACAACAGTCAGATGCATGACACCATCACAACTTAACTGACATTAGTGCCTGTCCCCAGATGGACAATTATGCTACAATAAAGTACATTCAGGGAAGTACATTTACAGGTGATAACGTCATTGTCCTGCTTTAAGACATATTTTTACTGTCTGCTTCCAGTTGTATTTTCTTTTACTAGCCCTGTAAATGATCATATATCTTACAATATCAAATCATATCTCAGTAATTGTCATTAGTGTATATCAGTATAGCAGCATCCTACCTGTGCTCCAGAACAAGATCATCAATATCACTGCAGGTATCATATCTGTCTCTAACTGGGAATCCACTGAGCTATACAAGTCTACTGTCATGAAGAGTGGACTGAAGAGTGGACAATAATGCTAGGCTATATGACTTCTATGTCATTAGTTCATTAGGTTTTTGATGTGAGATAAACTTCTTAGCAACTTATCTTGGATCACTGGTTGAACTCAGCTAAATACAGCAAAATGTTCTGTTTTGAAACCCCCCACAGGAAACTGCTGACAGAGCAGCAAAGTTCACATAGTGTGTGCTATAATATCTTAAATTATCATCAGTGCTTGACTTGGGAAAGTCACATCAAACTTTCTACTGCTTGAGTTCACCTCTTATAGAATATTGGTTAATGTTCCAGCACCTAAATATAAACAGTACCAGCACCCAAAATGAGTACTGATGAGGTCTCATGTTAGAGCAGGAGAAGAGGGGATGTGGTGTAGAAGCTAGAGGTCTGTTACCCAAGTCAACTCAACAGGTCTGATGCTATATGTCAGGGTCAGGCTGGGCTGGGCCAAGAGTGGAAAAGGTTACTGGTTATGATGACATCACTTGTGAGAAGTCAGTGATAATAATATATTCTCTCTCTCCCATCTCTCCCTCTCCTCCCTCTCTCCTCCCCTTTCCCTCCCCCTCTCAACGTCTGCCACATTACTCTCTTCCTCCTCCCTCCCTCCCTCTCTCTCTCTCTCTCTCTCCCTCCCCTCCTCAAATATATATTATATAATGTAAGGGGAGGGGAGGGAAAAGAAGAGGGGAAGAGGGGGGAGAGGAGGAGAGGAGAGTGGGGAGAGGAGGAGAGAGGGAGAGGAGGTTGAGAGAGGGAGAGGAGGAGAAGGGGAGAGGAGGAGAGGAGGAGAGGAGGAGAGGAGGAGAGGAGAGGGGGGAGAGGGGGAGAGAGGGAGAAGAGGAGAGGGTGGAAAGGGGGAGAGAGGGAGAAGAGGAGAGGGGAGAGGAGGAGAGGGGGAGAAGAGTAGAGGGGCAGAGAGGAAGAGGAGAGGGGGGAGAGAGGAAGAGGAAGAGAGGGGGAGAGGGAGAGAGAGGGAGAGGAGGAGAAGAGGAGAGGAGGAGAGAGGTAGAGGAGGATAGGGGGAGAGGAGCAGAGAGGGAGAAGAGGAGAGGGGGGAGAGGAGGGGGGGGAGAGGGGGGGAGAGAGGGAGAAGAGGAGAGGGTGGAGAGGGGGAGAGAGGAAGAAGAGGAGAGGGGGAGATGGGGAGAGGGAAGAAGAGGAGAGGGGAGAGGAGGAGATGGGGAGAGGGAGCAAAGATAATAGGGAGAGAGGGGGGAGAGAGGGGGAGAGAGGGGGAGAGAGGGAGAGGAGGAGAGGGGGGAGAGGAGGAGAGAGGCAGAGGAGGAGAGGGGGGAGAGGGTGGAGAGGGGAGAAGAGAGGAGAGGGGGGAGGGGAGACAGGGAGAAGAGGAGAGAGGAGAGGGGGAGAGGGGAGAATAAAAGAGAGAGGGGAGAGATGGCGAGAGGGAGAGGAGGAGAAGGAGAGAGGAGCAGAGATTGAGAAGAGGAGAGGAGGAGAGGAGAGGAGGGGGGGGAGAGGAGGAGAGGGGGAGAGATGGAGAAGAGGAGAGGGTGGAGAGGGGGAGTGAGGGTGAAGAGGAGAGGGGGGAAAGGGGGAGAGGGGGAGAGGAGAGGGGGAGATGGGAGAACAGTAGAGGTGGAGAAGAGGAGATGGGGAGAGGAGGAGAGGGGGAGAGGAGAGGGGGAGAAGGGGAGAGAGGGAGAGGGGGAGAGGGGGAGAGGGGGAGAGGAGGAGATAGGGAGAGGAGAGGAGAGGGGGAGGGGGGAGTGAGGGAGAAGAGGAGAGGGTGGAGAGAGGTAGAGAGGTAGAGAGGGAGAAGAGGAGAGGGGGAGAGGTGGAAAGAGGGAGATGAGAGAGGGGGGAGAGGGGTAGAGGGGAGAGGGAGAGGAGAGGTGGGAGAAGTTGAGAGAGGGAGAAGAGGAGAGGGGGGAGAGGGAGAGGTGGAGAGAGGGAGAAGAGGAGAGGGGGAGAGGGGGAAAAGAAAAGAGAGGGGAGAGAGGGAGAAGAGGAGAGGGGGAGAGGGGGAGAAGAAAAGACAGGTGGAGAAGGGGGAGAGGGAGAAGAGGAGAGGGGGAGAGGGGGAGAAGAGAAGAGGGAGAGTGTGGGAGAGAGGGAGAGTAGGAGAGTGGAGAGAGGGGGAGAGATGGAGAAGAGGAGAGGGGGAGAGGGGGAGAAGAGGAGAGGGGGGAGGGGGGAGGGGGAGAGTGGGAGAGAGGGAGAGGAGGAGATGGGGAGAGGGGGAAAGAGGGAGAAGAGGAGAGGGGAGAGAGGGGAGAGAGGGAGAAGAGGAGAGGGGTGAGAGGAGGTGAGGGGGAGAGGAGAGGGGGACAGGGGGAGAATGGTAGAGGAGGAGAGGGTGGAGAGGAGAGGAGAGGGAGAGGGGGTGAGGAGGAGAGGAGGTGAGAGGGGGGAGAGGGGGAGAAGAAAAGAGAGGGGGAGAGGTGGAAAGAGGGAGAAAAGGAGAGGCGGAGAGGGGGAGAGGGGGAGAAGAAATTAGAGGGGGAAAGTGGGAGAGTGGGAGAGGAGGAGAGGGGGAAGAGGGGGAGAGAGGGAGAGGAGGAATGGGGAACCAGCTGACTGAGAGGGCCCTAGTGGAGCCACTTGGCTGAGAGGACCCTAGTGGAGCCACCTAGGAAAAAGAGAGGAGAAATGAACATAAACATGACCTTTCATGATGTGATGGGGAAGATAGGCTTATCGTTGGTATGGTGCAACAACACACGTGATGGGGAAGATAGGCTTATCGTTGGTATGACGCAACAACACCCATGTGTACACACATTCCCCTTCCGTGGAAAGGTGAATCTCTCTTTGCAGATGAGTTTATATATAATTTCATACCTTTGCTTTTGTCTGTTTTTGAAATAATTCATTTCATAGGTCAGAGGTCAAGCTGAGCCGTACCAGGAGTGGAAGAGTGGACAAGGTTACTGGTTGTGATGACATCACTGGTGAGAAGTCAGTGATGAAAAGATATTCAGCTGACGGCATGTTAGTCTGTCAGCCCTATCTCTTTTGACATCTCCCTCTCTCTCCACTCTCTATCTCCCTCCCCTCCTCTGCCCCCTCCATCCTCTCTCCACCACTCTCTCCTCTGCCCTCCCCACCCCCTCCTTTCTGTCCTCTCTCTCTCTTCCTGACATATAGCATCAGGCCTGTTGAGCTTGACTCAGGTCACAGACCTCTAACATCTACAACACCCATTCTCCTACAATAACATAAGACCAATATAATATATAATATATACTCTCATTTGTTAACATATAGACATATACAATCAATCATTGACACACTGAATATACAACAGTCAGATGCATGGCACCATCACAACTTAACTGACATTAGTGCCTGTCCCCAGATGGACAATTATGGTATAGTAAAGTACATTTACAGGTGATCACATCATTGTCCTGCTTTGAGACAGATTTTTACTGTCTGCTTCCAGTTGTATGTTATTTTACTAGCCCTGTAAATGATCATATATCTTACAATATCAAATCATCTCTCAGTAACTGTCACAAGTGTATATCAGTATAACAGCATCCTACCTGTGCTCCAGAACAGGATCATCAATATCACTAAAGGTATCATTTCTGTCTCTAACTGGGGCTCCACTGAGCTATACAAGTCTACTGTCATGAAGAGTGGACTGAAGAGTGGAAAATACTGCTAGGCTATATGTCATTAGTTCATTAGGTCTTTGATGTGAGATAAACGTCTTAGCAAGTTATCTTGGATCAGTGGTTGAACCCAGCTAACTACATCAAACTGATCTGTTTTGAAAACCCCCACAGGACACTGCTGACAGAGCAGCAAAGTTCACATAGTGTGTGCTATAATATCTTACATTATCATCAGTGCTTGACTTGGGAAAGTCACATCAAACTTTCTACTGCTTGAGTTCACCTCTTATAGAATATTGGTTAATGTTCCAGCTCCTAAATATAAACAGTACCAGCACCCAAAATGAGTACTGATGAGGTCTCATGTTAGAGCAGGAGAAGGGGGGATGTGGTGTAGAAGCTAGAGGTCTGTTACCCAAGTCAACTCAACAGGCCTGATGCTATATGTCAGGGTCAGGCTGGGCTGGGCCAAGAGTGGAAAAGGTTACTGTTTATGATGACATCACTTGTGAGAAGTCAGTGATAATAATATATTCTCTCTCTCCCATCTCTCCCTCTCCTCACTCTCTCCTCCCCTTTCCCTCCCCCTCTCAACGTCTGCCACATTACTCTCTTCCTCCTCCCTCGCTCCCCCTCTCTCTCTCTCTCACTCCCCTCCTCAAATATATATTATATAATGTAAGGGGAGGTAAAAGAAGAGAGGAAGAAGGGGGAGAGGTGGAGAGGAGAGTGGGGAGAGGAGGAGAGAGGGAGAGGAGGTTGAGAGAGGGAGAGGAGGAGAAGGGGAGAGGAGGAGAGGAGGAGAGGAGGAGAGGAGGAGAGGAGGAGAGGAGGAGAGGAGAGGGGGGAGAGGGAGAAGAGGAGAGGGTGGAGAGGGGGAGAGAGGGAGAAGAGGAGAGGGGAGAGGAGGAGAGGGGGAGAAGAGGAGAGGGGGAGAGGGGGAGAGAGGAAGAGGAGAGGGGGGAGAGAGGAAGAGGAGGAGAGGGGGAGAGGGAGAGAGAGGGAGAGGAGGAGAAGAGGAGAGGAGGAGAGAGAGAGGTAGAGGAGGAGAGGGGGGAGAGGAGCAGAGAGGGAGAAGAGGAGAGGTCGAGAGGGGGAGTGGGGGAGAGGGAAGAAGAGGAGAGGGGGAGAGGAGGAGAGGTGGAGAGGGGGCAAAGAGAAGAGGGAGAGAGGGGGAGAGAGGGAGAGGAGGAGAGGGGGGAGAGGAGGAGAGAGGCAGAGGAGGAGAGGGGGGAGAGAGTGGAGAGGGGGAGAAGAGGAGAGGAGGAGAGAGAGAGGTAGAGGAGGAGAGGGGGGAGAGGAGCAGAGAGGGAGAAGAGGAGAGGGGGAGAGGGGGAGTGGGGGAGAGGGAAGAAGAGGAGAGGGGGAGAGGAGGAGAGGTGGAGAGGGGGCAAAGAGAAGAGGGAGAGAGGGGGAGAGAGGGAGAGGAGGAGAGGGGGGAGAGGAGGAGAGAGGCAGAGGAGGAGAGGGGGGAGAGAGTGGAGAGGGGGAGAAGAGAGGAGAAGGGGGAGGGGAGAGAGGGAGAAGAGGAGAGAGGAGAGGGGGAGCGGGTGGAAGAGGGAGAAGAGGAGAGGGGGAGAGGGGGAGAGGGGAGAAGAAAAGAGAGAGGGGAGAGATGGCGAGAGGGAGAGGAGGAGAAGGGGAGAGGAGCAGAGAGTGAGAAGAGGAGAGGAGGAGAGGAGAGGAGGGGGGAGAGGGGGAGAGGAGGAGAGGAGAGGGGGGAGAGGGAGAAGATTAGAGGGTGGAGAGGGGGAGAGAGGGAGAAGAGGAGAGGGGAGAGGAGGAGAGGGGGAGAAGAGGAGAGGGGGAGAGGGGGAGAGAGGAAGAGGAGAGGGGGGAGAGAGGAAGAGGAGGAGAGGGGGGAGGGAGAGAGAGGGAGAGGAGGAGAAGAGGAGAGGAGGAGAGAGAGAGGTAGAGGAGGAGAGGGGGGAGAGGAGCAGAGAGGGAGAAGAGGAGAGGTCGAGAGGGGGAGTGGGGGAGAGGGAAGAAGAGGAGAGGGGGAGAGGAGGAGAGGTGGAGAGGGGGCAAAGAGAAGAGGGAGAGAGGGGGAGAGAGGGAGAGGAGGAGAGGGGGGAGAGGAGGAGAGAGGCAGAGGAGGAGAGGGGGGGAGAGAGTGGAGAGGGGGAGAAGAGGAGAGGAGGAGAGAGAGAGGTAGAGGAGGAGAGGGGGGAGAGGAGCAGAGAGGGAGAAGAGGAGAGGGGGAGAGGGGGAGTGGGGGAGAGGGAAGAAGAGGAGAGGGGGAGAGGAGGAGAGGTGGAGAGGGGGCAAAGAGAAGAGGGAGAGAGGGGGAGAGAGGGAGAGGAGGAGAGGGGGGAGAGGAGGAGAGAGGCAGAGGAGGAGAGGGGGGAGAGAGTGGAGAGGGGGAGAAGAGAGGAGAAGGGGGAGGGGAGAGAGGGAGAAGAGGAGAGAGGAGAGGGGGAGCGGGTGGAAGAGGGAGAAGAGGAGATGGGGAGAGGGGGAGAGGGGAGAAGAAAAGAGAGAGGGGAGAGATGGCGAGAGGGAGAGGAGGAGAAGGGGAGAGGAGCAGAGAGTGAGAAGAGGAGAGGAGGAGAGGAGAGGAGGGGGGAGAGTGGGAGAGACGAGAAGAGGAGAGGGTGGAGAGGGGGAGTGAGGGAGAAGAGGAGAGGGGGGAAAGGGGGAGAGGGGAGAGGAGAGGGGGAGAGGGGGAGAGAGGGAGAAGAGGAGAGGGTGGAGATGGGGAGAGAGTGAGAAGAGGAGAGGGGGAGAGGGGAGAGGGGAGAGGGGGAGAGGGGGAGAGGGGGAGAACAGTAGAGGTGGAGAAGAGGAGATGGGGAGAGGAGGAGAGAGGGAGAGGAGAGGGGGGGAAGGGGAGAGAGGGAGAGGGGGAAAGGGGGAGAGGAGGAGATAGGGAGAGGAGAGGAGAGGGAAAGGGGGAGAGAGGGAGAGGAGGAGAGGGGGAGAAGAGGAAAGAGGAAGATGAGAGAGGGGGGAGAGGGGTAGAGGGGAGAGGAGAGGAGAGGTGGGAGAAGTTGAGAGAGGAAGAAAAGGAGAGGGGGAGAGGGGGAGAGGTGGAGAGAGGGAGAAGAGGAGAGGGTGGAGATGGGGAGAGAGTGAGAAGAGGAGAGGGGGAGAGGGGAGAGGGGTAGAGGGGGAGAGGGGGAGAACAGTAGAGGTGGAGAAGAGGAGATGGGGAGAGGAGGAGAGAGGGAGAGGAGAGGGGGAGAAGGGGAGAGAGAGAGGGGGAAAGGGGGGAGAGGAGGAGATAGGGAGAGGAGAGGAGAGGGAAAGGGGGAGAGGGGAGGAGAGAGGAGAGGGGGGAGAGGAGGAAAGAGGAAGATGAGAGAGGGGGAGAGGGGTAGAGGGGAGAGGAGAGGAGAGGTGGAAGAAGTTGAGAGAGGGAGAAAAGGAGAGGGGGAGAGGGGGAGAGGGGGAGAGGGGGAGAGGGGGAGAAGAAAAGAGAGGGGGAGAGGGGGAGAGGGGGAAAAGAGAAGATGGAGAGAGGGGGAGAGAGGGAGAGGAGTAGATGGGGAGAGGGGGTAAGAGGGAGAAGAGGAGAGGGGAGAGAGGGGAGAGAGGGAGAAGAGGAGAGGGGTGAGAGGAGGTGAGGGGGAGAGGAGAGGGGGACAGGGGGAGAATGGTAGAGGAGGAGAGGGTGGGAGAGGGGGAGAGAGGGAGAGGAGTAGAGGGAGGAGAGGAGAGGAGAGGGAGAGGGGGAAGAGGAGGAGAGGAGGTGAGAGGGGGGAGAGGGGGAGAGGGGGAGAAGAAAAGAGAGGGGGGAGAGGGGGAAAGAGGGAGAAAAGGAGAGGGGGAGAGGGAGAGAAGAAATTAGAGGGGGAAAGTGGGAGAGTGGGAGAGGAGGAGAGGGGGAAGAGGGGGAGAGAGGGAGAGGAGGAATGGAGAACCAGCTGACTGAGAGGGCCCTAGTGGAGCCACTTGGCTGAGAGGACCCTAGTGGAGCCACCTAGGCAAAAGAGAGGAGAAATGAACATAAACATGACCTTTCATGATGTGATGGGGAAGATAGGCTTATCGTTGGTATGGTGCAACAACACACGTGATGTGATGGGGAAGATAGGCTTATCGTTGGTATGACGCAACAACACCCATGTGTACACACATTCCCCTTCCGTGGAAAGGTGAACCTCTCTTTGCAGATGAGATTATATATAATTTAATACCTCTGCTTTTGTCTGTTTTTGAAATCATTAATTTCATAGGTCAGAGGTCAAGCTGAGCCGTACCAGGAGTGGAAGAGTGGACAAGGTTACTGGTTGTGATGACATCACTGGTGAGAAGTCAGTTATGAAAAGATATTCAGTTGACTGCTTGTTAGTTCTATATCGTGGAGCTCCGCCCCATAGGGGAGCTCTGCTCCTATTGGTTTACCCACTGCCCTAAGGCAGCATCAGCCTGAGACAAAATTATGCACACACCTGCAGCCAATAGGAGTACAGGTGTCCCTATAAGAGGGGATGCCTCCCCTCAATCATTCTCCCTTTATCTTTAGCGACTGGACTAGACTGAAGAAGCCAAGAAGAGACGAAGAGAAGACTCGGGACGAAGAAAACGCTGTCGATTTCCAGATCATCGACGTCGTCCTACGATGAGCACACCAAGCTTATCCATAGGGTAAGTATTTAACAAAAGCTATTTTGAGAGTTTAATGTCGCTGTTTCCCTTGGTGGCTGTCGACCCCCCCCCTGACTTATGTTTCGTGGGTTGAGGGACACAGCACGCCAGGGACGGCCTCATTAATCCCCCACTATGCGCCAGCTGCGCCCTCCTTTTTTGAAGGAGAGGAAGCAGCGTTGGGCATTTTTAGGGAGGATATTCCTCTTGAGGATGTGCTATCAGTGTTAGCCTCAGCTTCTGAGGCATCATCTGAAGGCGCTGACTCAGGGGATGACAGGGCTATTGGGGAAGAAATGAATATTCTATTGGAACAATTCATTACACTGACCCAGATGTTTAACACCCCTTTTCCCTCAGGAAAGTGTGAGGTCATTTACATCCATGGATGATGACTGGGCTGCTAAACAGCGGGAGATTAAGCTGCCCCCCATTCCCTCCAACCCGGAATTGGACATGATGGAGGGCGGCCGTTACTCTCGCTACAGCATGGCGTCAGACGGCGGCCTCCAGCAGCAAGGGAGCGGGCCTCGCCCCCCCCCCCCTGCAGCGCCAGAGGGGCCGAACATTCCGCCGGCGAGAGAGGTCATTAAAGCGTCATCCTGGCGAAGGGCGGCCAGAAGAGACGCCGTTTATGACATGGCGAGGGGGAGAGAACGGAAGACGGCGCAGCGCCTGGTGTGACTGAGCCCACTGTTCCCCGCCACCCTACCGTTGAGTGTATGGAGGAGAATGTTTTTTGTTGATGTGTGTAATAAAGAGTTGGCTCTACCTGACTTTGTCAAAAAAAGAGCCCCTTTTCCATAATACATCCGAGAGCGTTCGACCTTCCTCACTCTCGCTCTCTCTCTTACCACTCGAGTGCAGCTCAGCCCACCACGGTGCGTTGCTGAGCGCACACATAAGGTAGGTATAAAAAAGGATATTAATTTTAAGATGTTACCTTATGAAGACCTCACTTTACAGACTCCTAGGAGTGCTGTAGTGAGTGTCTCACATAGCAGGCTGCAGTCTCAGTCAAATAGTGACAGGATGATGCAACCGCTATTCGGGGATGGCGCACTGTCTCAGGCTAAGGCCTCTGTCAGTGCAGTTCAGACCCGTGCTGCATTCAAGGAGGGCCGGAATACTACGGTTACGGGTTTAACCAACATATCGGCGGCCCCGTTTCTCTCAGAATGCGCTGATGCTCACCACACTGAGTGTAGCTCAGCCCACCAGGGGTGCAGAGCTGAGCACACACAGGAGGTGAATGTAAATAAGGTATTAAGGCGCCGCCTTGTGTTACCTCATAGAAACCTCACATGACAGACTCCTAGGAGTGCTGTAGTGAGTGTCTCAGATAGCAGGCTGCAGTCTCAGTCAAATAGTGACAGGATGACGCAACC